>NC_054057.1:85663034-85813429 GCF_017639655.2 Falco naumanni | reverse complement strand
AGTTGTAAGAAAATAACCATTTCTGCAACAAAATGTTAAGTGGTCACCCTCTGATAAATGCCACCTTTTATGAATTTAATTAGAAAACATTTATTTCATCCAATAATCTTGGAGTGCTGGAAAGGTATGTCAGTTGCCAGGACAACCCGTTTCTCTCTCTCTCTCTCTTTTTTTTTTTTTTTTTTTTTAATCTCTATTTTTCCTCCCCCCTTTATTTCTCTTATGTCACTTTTGATCACATCATCTTGAAAGAAGATTTTATTATTTAGATATTCAGGCTAGCTTGATTGAAAGGCAGATTTATTTTTTTTTATTATTTATTTTTTTTTTTTTAAAGCTAATGTAGTTTGTGGAGCCCTTGCAGAGTCCCTCTGCATTCATGCCTGTCCTCTACGGAAAGTCACGGCGAGATGAGTAGAGCAGCAGGGATGACAGGGAACACTGCAAAATCGGAGCAGAAGCAAACAAGCGGCATGTCTCCCCTCTCCCCCCAAATGCTTCTTTTCTGCAGATCTCAGCTGGGCGAGTCCTTGAGCTGTCTGCTTGAGTTGGTTGTGTGACATGGGACACGGCGTGAGATTCCTGAGCGTATACAGCAGCAAAACTCTTGTGGCAAAATAAGGTGGCCCAGAAAGTCTGTCTGATTTGGGCTGGTTTCCTGGAAAACCTTTTTCCTCTCCCCCATCCTTCCCCCCCTGACTGAAACAGTCTGATTTTCAGGTTGGGACTTAATTGTAATTACTTAAGAAGCAAATAAACCCAACAGAAGCCACAGACACAAAGCTTTGCGGTCCTGACCAAGGCTGATTAAGCCCGACTAGTTGTCTTGCAGTAACTAGGTGCATCCTGAAGCCCTTGCTCAAGCCCTGTGGAAGAGTTCTTTGTGGTAGGTCCATCCACGTGCCGTGGGAGCGGATCAGTCAGTGGGGAAAGCAGCCTCAGCAAAATCCCAACGAATCTGAAGTCTTCCGTGCAGCCACCCTAAAGCCGGTCGAGCCGCCCTCGGTCCTTGCTGGCGCAACCCCTGGCTCAGTGCCACAGATTCCCTGCGTGATTTACAGAGGAGGGTTATCCATCACTCCGCTTTTGGGATACAGCCGTCGCTGGGGTGAAGCTCCAACTGTTTTGCCTGGAACAGGCTGATGGACTGATTTAAGCCAGCCGAGGAAGGATGATCTCTCGGGCACGGGTTCAGAGGCTGCGGGTAGCAGGGGTGAGTTATGCAGGGGTTCAGGCAAGACACCTTTACATAGAAAAACCCCTTATTTAATCCACACTTACGAGGATTTTACTTTGCAGTCACGAGAAGATGATGTGTGTGGCTGTCTAGCCCAGTGCCAGGACTTTTGTCCCTCCCATGTTCCTCTTGACTGCAGGATGGAGGCTGCAGCCCCTCAAGCAGCCCCTGTGACTTTGCCCCTCCCACGTTCATGTCCAGCTCTTGCTGGGGAGCTCCTGCTGGGGCTGTCACCGTGTCCCCACCGAGCTGGCAAAAGGAACAGTGTCAGAAAAATCCCGTGCTTGCTGCAGACAGTGGGAGATGCTCCATTAGTATTCATGGGGTGTGGTGTCATTGCTTTTTTTTATTATTTTTTTTTATTATATATGAATTGCATGCCTACGGAATTTTGGAAGGAAATGTTTCAAGTGTATTATCTGCGTACAGAAACACAACAGTGTGGGGTGAGGGAATTCAGGTTGGTCTCCTACTGGTGTGGGGGCTTTATGTCACCCTGGTGTAACTGCAGCTTTGGATTACAAAGATACTTATTTCTTATTCAACTTCAGTAGTGGGGGAAAATGCAAAAAGCTATGGAATACATCAAAGAATTGTAGCTGGACCGCAGTGATTTACAGGGAGATAATTTTGTTGATTAGTTTTGGTGCTGTTCCCACGTTACACAATGTCACACAAATCCCAACACACAGATGTTGGATTTTTGTTGCTTTTACATAGGATTGGGAATCAGGAACGGGTTCTCATGGCATTTCCTTTTTTGTGAAGTGTTTGGAAAGCCCAGACGCCTCCTGCCAGGTGATGCACTGCCTCCCTGTGCCGGGATTGTCCTGCTTTGTGTCAGGCCTTGTAGAAACACTTGGTGGAACTGGCGGACTTTTCACTCCTTTTCGTAATTTGAAGTAATTATGATTGCTGTGTCTTCCTCAATAATGATATGATATGGTTGCATTTAACAAAACAGTGTTGACTCCAAAATCCAACTGAAATTTGTATTTGCTTTTATTGCTGGTGGAGCTGGGAGGGGTAAATGGGCAGAAAGGTTTAAAGCAAAGATGGGGGGTTGGCAGTAGAGAGTGGGCTGCAGCTTGGGCTTGCTGCTTCTGAGTTGTTTGCATGGGGAAAAGCAGAAGATAATCAGATTTTTCAATACAGATGTCTCAAAACAGAGCCGTATGGTTACTTTTCTTGGCATCTACTTTGGGTTTTAAAATTTCCATCAAACTTGTTTACAGTAGAGCTTTTTTTTTCTCTTTAAAAAAACAAATATTCAAATTTGAAATTAAGCCCTGAGCTGATAACAGTTTACTTTGACATTCAATAACCAGAGGAGGATAAAAGGCGGTGGATTACAAAAAAAATATCTCAAGGCTCAGTGCTGGAAATAATGGCCTGGCAGGTGTCGAAAGACTTGGATTTTGAATCCTGCCTTTGCACAGGGTGGCCATATGGTCTTGGGGAAATCACTGACAAACTCTTCCTGGATTTTAGACCCTCTAGAAGAGTCTAAAAGAAGATGGAACTATTCTGATAAAAAGCTAGACATGCATCCAAAGCTTTATTGATTGCACTGACAAGTCCGCTCCAGGTGGGTAGTGCCATGTTGTCATCTTCTCCTCTGCAAACCCTGGTTGCTGCAGGGGTGGCACCTGGACATGGTGCTGGGAAAGTGATGGGAGAGCTCTCCTGGGGCACACGGGACTTCTTGGAGAGTGAGAAGTCTGGCAAGAACAGAAGAAAATGAGTGACACGCAGAGCTGGGAGTGGTGGCTCCAAGGGCTGGTAGGCACAGCTGGGAAAAGCTGAACGGCAAACCACCATGTCCTGACGGAGGGTAGGAGCATCCCAAGGGATGATGCTGGGCAAGGGTGAGAGGCAGCGGCTGAGCAGAGAGAGTGCAGGGAAGGACAGACGGGCGATGGGGGATGTAGGGTCCTGATCATGGGCTTTCGGGGGGAAAAATCTCATCTGAGCCTTAGGAGGGCTGAGAATCCTCCACGGGAATCTCAGTTTGCACGCAGTGATCTGGCCCCTAATCAATGGGGATTTTTGGTCCTTATCCTGGAAGAGCAAACCTCCTACAGCTAAGCCCGATTCAATTTGTGGGTCAATGGCATTACTAGGGATGATTTTGATTAGCATGATCCAGATTTTACAAATTTTCTCACTTCAGCTTCTGTCAAAACACATGAATGAGTTGGAACGCAAAGCCTGTCTCCAAAATGTGAAAAATATAATTAAAAAAGGACTTTGCATGTATTTTAGAGAACATTTAAATGCTGAGGGTGTTCAGTCTTTCATTTCAAATTTAATAGTGCTGAACAGGTGAGATGAAGGTTGTACAGTTTTTTGTTTCTTGATGGGGGCAAACCTACTAATGGACTTCATAAATTGATTTTGGTGTTGTACTTTCTCTAATCGAACAGAACTAACTAGAAAATCCTTTAACAAATTTATGTGCGACCAGTGTTTGAATTAGCAGCACATCCTCGTGTGTTACAGAACCTGCCTTTGTTGTTTAATGAGAGAAACTGTAAAACCAAATGTTAATGGAAAGATTTTCATAAGCTATTAATTTTATGCAGACCTTTGCCCCAACTAAACTGGTAAGTGTGACTGTTTATTTGGCTTTTGGGTGCAGCCCAGGTGTTGCAGCAGGATGCTCAGACGTGGTGACCGGTCAGTGAACATAGTAGGGACCAAGGCTGGTAGAGCCATCTGCTTTTATTACCCAACAATCAGTAGAAAGCAAAAAGAAAAATGTGAAATCACTAAGCATTATGCTGAATGGAAACCATTCCCATTTTAAGAGACTTGTAAATGTTTCTTCTATTTCTTTCAGGACCAAAAGGATGAAACTGGCTTCAAAATGATAACCTAAAAAAACCCAAAAGTCAATCTCTTCTGCCTCCCAAAAGCCAACCCCCTATAACCCTCCCAACTGGAGCAGTTAAGATGTTAAGATGTTGCTTTTCATCGTGGCTTTCTGGCTGGGGCTGGCCTCATGCATTTCGGGGGGAATAAGGCTACGTGGACTGGAGCTTTTACTAAAAGGAAAGCAAGGTGATTTCTAGACAGATAGCTGACTTCAGAAGTTATGCTGAAGCAGAAAAGCCCCAAGAAAGGTTATTCCCATAAAATTATGTAAATTGGCTGGGGTTCTCTGAAATCCCAGTGTTCACCAGGGTCCTGCTGGTCCTGCTGGAGATGGCTCCGCTCCTGAGGGTGTCTGGTGCCTGATGCGCTCCTGAGGTTGTCCCAGGGATTTCAGAAGGATGGTGGCTTTCCAGTCCTCTGCCTTAGAGGGACAGCAGATAAATAAGCCAAATAATTAAGCCAGCAGCTTCCGAACAGGGTGGCGATTCCAGCTCTGGAAAATGCTGTGAAAGCAGGAGCCTGCTTGTGACACCAGGTTTTTGGTTTTTTTAAGCTTGACTCTTCCGGTTAACTCTTTTGCATGCTCTTGACCTACTGTGGTCTTTTGCCCTGAGGCCAGCTGTTGACCTTCAGTGTCCCTAAAAGCACTGGTTGTCCTGTCCTGATTCCCGGGAGACTTCTGATGTTTTCCCAGTGTGCTGGCTCACAGCTGCAGCATCTTTCCCCAGCCTTCTCATCCTGAAGGGCTATCTCCCTGAATCAAGAGAGAAAAATCTTCTCTCAGTTTTGACAGCAAGCTGTTAGCGCATTTGATTGCGCAGGGTGGGCCAGCGGAAGAGAGGAAGCCACCGGCGTGCTTAGGAGCAGCAAAGTGGTGGTGTTTTATAGCTTGCTTCAAAATGAGATTAACAATTCCTGCTGCATCTTTGTCCTGCTGGTTTCCCTTATAATTTAATCAAAAGCATTGATTGGTCAGTAATGGCATGTGCAGACCTTGGGAGCTTTTATTGTTGGCCCAAAAGGCTGTGATGGAGATAAGGGGCTTTGTTGGTGCTTGGTGTGAGCAGGTGGATGGGGAAGCCCTGCTGGAGGAAAGCCACCAGCCTGCTCTTGGAGGTGATGGAGGATGTCTGGCTGCTGTCACCAAATCTTCTTGGGCTTTGTAACTTCACAGTTGCACCCCGGGGGTTCACCATGGACCCCAGTGAGCAAAGGGGGTGAGGATTATGGAAATGGAGGGTGAAACCCTGAGATCTGAGGTGGTTTGTTGGTGAGGTCCTCTCCAGGAGGAGCATCAGCAGCTCTTCACTGTGTGAGGTAACTCATTTCTGTCACCTCCTGGCATGGCTTTGTTGGGTGTCTTATCATGTCGAGTTCTGGGTTGGGACACAGCTGGGGCAAAGTAGCTCCTGGATGGCTGGTCAGGCTTGGTGCAGTAACATACACATGGCATGAACGTGGGTGGGAGAAGCACCCGTCAGCTGGAAAGTGAAGCCCTTGTCCCAGCAGGATTGTTGCCCTCCAGGATTACTTGCCCTCTTGGGTACCAGCAGCTCTTAGCTCTCTTTGGGAAATTTTTCTGATGTCCCAGAACTCACAGGACCTACATTTTTTCTTGCTGTTGTTACTTGCTTGGATTGCGTTCCACCCAGGGAAACACTGGCTGTAAGATGCTTTCGAGGCCACAAATTTATTACGGCTTTTTTTCTCAGGGACCCACCTTAAAACCAGATTGACGTACATAGGAATCAATGGGTTTACTCTGCAACAAATGTGTCTAGATACAAGAGATGCTCAGGAACAGTGAGCTTCAAGTTAACCCTTCAAAAATCAAAATCAAGCCCTTGAATTCAAAGATTTGTGGATCATTTATGGATGTGAAGAGGAAGAAACCCTCAGATAAACCCCTTGATTTTTTGGAAGAGAGGTTGAACTAGGTGCAGCCAACCTCCAACTGCTCTCAGAAGGGGACTGGGAGGAGAATTTTGTGTGTGTGTGTGTATATGTACACATATGTATATATATTTTACTTCCTCTCTCTCTCCACTGAGTCACCAGTCTCACCAGGATGGTGTGCAGGGGTAGCTTCAGTGCGGTGGTTAATTCCTCTGTGGCTCCCTGTGCCTTTGGTGCTAATCCCGCATAACTCCTGCGCGGTAGCAAGTGGAGGCTGGCTGTGGTTTCTTACCAGGCATTTACCTGTGGTGCAGCCATGCTGCTTTTCCAATAAAACCCTCTGGAGAGTGTTCCTTGGGTTTGCAGGGATGACACCTAAGCCCCTCATGCTGCTGATGGCAGCCAAACAACCTGGAGGGCTTGGGGGACAGCAGGTGACCGAGACGCGTTCTGGACACGTCCACACCTCTTGTGTCTTTTAAACCTCATGTAAGTGAGGATGTGAAGGACGTCTACATGTTGGCACCTGCAGGGGACAATGTCCTGGCCAGGGCTTTATCGCTGCTGAAGCAAAGGCCACGCTAAGCTAAGCTCCAGTCTGAGGAGCTAATGGGGAGGAAAAGCAAGAAAACCAGTACAGCTGCTGTTTAATTGACAGCAACATTGATTTTTCTAATTGGCATTTCAAGAGCCAATATGACAGGCTCTCTGCAGAGCCTGTCCCCTACTGTCACTTTTCTCCGCTCCCCCGGTTTGTTTGCTTTCAGCAAGAGAGGATTTTGTAAACCTCTGCCCACTGGCCACGTAGTCCCGCTGCCGGAATACCGCAGAGGTTTCCCTAATGACAAATACTTGATTCAGACAGGGTCAGACTGAAGAATGGAAATCTGTTGTACATCCCTGCAGTGTTCGGTTGTTGCCACATTTTGCATCCGTACCTCGATGCAGGTGTTTCTCTGATAGGTGAAGTGCAGGTCACCTTCCCGCTGAGGGGCTCCTCTGGCTCTTGGCCACATGTCTAATGGGGGTCCCTGGGGACGTGGGGATGCTCCACAGCATCAGGCACTGCCAAGCCAGGGTAGCCCCATCCCCAAGTTTTCATTGGTGCTTTCAAGCAGCAGCAGCTTTGAGAAGTGGCTTCATGAATGAGAAGAGCCATTATCTCAACTTGGACAGAGCTGGGACTGGCCCAGCCTTGAGTGTCAAACCTGGAGCCCTTTTTGATGGAGAAAATAGCTGTGTTTGTTTCCGAGAGCCCTGCCACCTTTTTGTTTCAATTCTTTGTCCCTTTGCTCAGCTCAGTCCTGGTTTTGTGTGGATTTTCTTGAGTGTTTTGTCTGGTCTTCATCAAGTTCTTAGGCAAGGACTTGCTCTTCTGAGATGTCTTGCCCAAGCTGGAGACCCTGGACCCCTCAGACGGTGCTGGGGTGTAACGGGGGCTCGGCTGGACAGCAAAGACCTGGCGTTCCCCTTGCCCATCGTGCCAGGTCGGGGCTTTCAGCCCTGTTCTTACCCTTATCAGCAATTTTTGCAGTGAAATTAGGATGAAGTAACCCTCATCTGAGGACATCAGGGGACACCCCAGGGTTGGAGACCTTGCTGCAATTAAGAAACGGCGTTTCCTAGCAAGGAGCAGTCAGGAACTTCTTCTATGGCCCAGTCGGTAGAAAGAGGCACAGTTTCCCACTGGATTAAGGTGGATTATGGAGGGATTAACCAGTTTGGGGTTTCCTGCTGTGTTTGGGCCTGAAATGCTGATTATCGAGCGCTCCCAGCCTTCTCCAATGCTGTGTCTTGTAGAGCTTCTTGGTGCTGAGGGTATAAATCTATTTACTCCCGCCCCAGCTCTGATTCATTATTTATTGCTCGACATTGACTTTGTAAAACATCCCAGTGCAGTCGGCACAGCGCTGGCTGCCGGAGCTGAGCAGACCTTTTGATCCCCGTTTGGGGTTTGTCTGTTTAACTGGGTCTCAGGGGGCAGGGAAGGGTGTTCGGAGGGGGGCTGGGAGGGGGAGGTTAAACGGAGCAGCTGATCTCTGCGTGGTGGGTTTTGCTGCCGTTGGTTGTTCCAGTTTTGTAGATGCTATCCTGCCAGCGAGGGAGATCAAAGCAAGAGGGAAAATAAATATATGCCGAGACACAAGGCGCTGGGGTGGAACCGCCACTTGTTGTGCTCTCCCCTTTGAGACGCCTAAATTGCAGCTTTGCTGTTCCACATACTAATTACCCATTGTTTGATTTTTTTCATGCAATTAGGGAAATAAACCAATTCTTTTTAATTAAAAAAAAAAGGGGTTGTAGTTTTTGTTGGTTTGTTGTTTTTTTTTTAAATTTTGGTCTTAAAACTTTCCGGCAGCCCATCACACTATTTTGCAGGCCGGCCTTTGCCGAGGCTGGTTTGGCGAGCTGATCCTTCCCATCTCAAGGATGCTCCTGGGTTTGCTGGAGGGAGCTGTGTGGGGACCACGGCCCCGTGTATCTGCCCCCTCCTCTGCTCCTGTGACTGTTGGTGCTGGACCCACCGGGTGTTTAGGAGCCTCGTTGCATTGATCTTGCTCTAAGGCAACAGGATGATTTATTTTCCGTTCATAAAAGTATGAAATAATCCATATCTGTGTACCTCTAGGCTCTAATTCCTCTTCTTTTTCCCCAGGGTGATTGCATTCAGTGTGGGTTATTTTAAAGTTTTATTTCCAGAGTTGCCCGGATGCTGAATTAAAAATAAGAGTGACTCAAAAACCAGTCTGTAAATACAAAATGAACATATGCTGAATATTTTTATTAGATTTTTCCTTTCCCCATGGCTTCATTTTAATTTTGTTTTATCGTGAAATTGCTTCCTGCCCCCATCCTTCTCCCAATATCCTTACCCAAGAATCAAAAATTACAAATCCTTAAAAAAACAGAGATTCAGTGTAGCTTCCTGGCTGCTCAGCCAGCACAGCCCCCTCCCATCACAGGCATTGCGTCCTGTATAAGCTCTTCCATAAACTTAATGGACTGCAAAGGACTCAGATTTCCCTCTCCTGCTAATTTGGGAGTGAATGAACTGGCCAGGCTCGCACGGGACATGGTGCGTCATGGAAAAGGCTGCTTTTACCCCCTAAATGGAAGGGGAAAAAATAAAGAAGGAGGAAAAAAAAATAATCAGGGGAATGCAGCTGCTGCCATTAGCAGGGAATATTTCCAGCAGCCCCTGATCATTGGAGGGTGCTGCTCTCCATTTGCGGTGCAGCGGTGGCATGTGAGCATGACAGCGATGGATAATCTGTTGCAGCATCATTGATACCCATCAATAAATTATCAGTGGTTGAGATCACTTGGTATTGTTCTGCTTGCCAAAGCGCATGCTGCTCACCCTCACACATAGGTACCAACCCAAAACATCTTGGGGAGCCTCCAGCCCTCCGTAGGTGTTGATTTTGGCTATCAAAAGGCTTTTGTATTGGTTGTATTTTGTGACAGAATCAGTCGCCCCACTCCCCACCCCCTTTTTTACACCCCACCCCAATGGATTAATTTGACAAATCTGGGGGTTTAGGGATGTTGGGTGGTTTTTTGGTTCATGAATTTTTATGATCAGAAGATACATTCTCCCGTGGAGCAAGCACGGAATATTAGAATAAATGGATCGGCTTGGCATATGTACAGTGACCGCACAAATTACTCTTTTTAAGCTCCATGGAGATAATTAAAAGTATCTGCGTGGGCGTGAGAGAAACAACAGATCAAATTCTGTCTGGGTTGTGCTGGGTCACCCCTCTCTCTTCTGTCCAGCTGATGCTGGTGATCAGGAGCAGATCCAGAATGTTCTGTGATCTCCTGTTTCATATTAACTAATTAAATTTTGTATTCATGAAAACACGTCTTTTAATGGAAAAATTAAAACTGATCTATGGAGCCTCAGCGAGTGACTGAGGTTAAGGCACGTTGTCACGGGAGAATTGATGCTGAACCTTTGAAAGCGGTATGGTGACAACAGAGGATGTAAATGGGATTAATGGAAGAGAAATTGCTCGGAGGAGATAGAGAGAGGAGCACAGCATGAGCTGCCCATAGCCCACCAAAGAAAGGAGGGAAGAGCTGATTTTTGGAAACATTTTGTACCAGTCACGGTTGTGAGACAAGGTGGGATCCAGAGGGGTGGTGACTTTGTTAAATGTACCGACCCGATCACATCTGATTGCACGAGTGTATTTCTGATGGGTGAGAACCACACAGCAGAGAACACGGTGGTGGTGGCCTTGGATAAGCAAGCAAACCTCAAATTTCCTTTCTTCTCCATTTTTTTCTTTTTCTGTCAAATACTGTTACAGACTATGGCTGAGATTTTTTTTTTTTTCCACCTTTAGCTCAAAATCAGATTTGATCTGGTAGTAAAGTAGGCAGCTAAATCCCAGTTTCCCTTTTTTAATTAAAAGTAATATGGTGAGTTGTGCAGCGGTGAGCAAAATGGTCCCCGCGGTCCCCTCCCAGCTGACAAAACGTCACCTCTGAAAATCCAGCCAGCTTTTCCGAGACATGGGAAAACCCCTCCACAGTAAAACAGTGCAGTAATTTGTTTTTTAATATTGCTTTGTTGCTATACTGGCTAGGAGTGCTCTTCCTGGGCTCTGCTGACAGCAGTTTTAAGCTGGGGGAAGTCCTTTTTTTTAGTAATGATTCAGGACTTGAGCATAAAATTACATTTTTTTCTGCTTTTGTATGAATTTGGGGATTTTTGACCTAAGAATAGTTATGAAATTGAATGCCCCAGGTGAATGAAGTCAGAGTGTTTCCTCTGTCTTCTAGCCTCTTGCGTGAGGTTATCAGTAACGTGCTGCTGATCTGGGATCTGCTCTGTATATCTAAAACTCTAAAAGTTGTATTTTCTGTCCATAATTCTAGACTAAATGTTGCATAATTTAAATAGGAGGGGTGTTTTCTTCTGTATCTTGGCTACGAAGACTATTTTGGCTGATACCCGGGGGCTGGTCGTACCTGTTTCAGACCTAAAAGCGTGAGCTGCCATGGTTTAAGGGATGGGGATGCCTGGGATGTCCTTCATCCTCCAGGATTGGTCCTGTGCCAGGTGAAGGGAGCCTGAAGTGCCTGCCACGTCACAGTGGCCATAAATTGGTCTATCTAGGCCAGTTCATGTTTCCACTCTGCTGGAGAAAACACTTTGAATTCTCTGGAGATTTGGTGGAGCAATTCATGCATTTGCCCTTACTCCCCTCCCGCAGCCAGGGTTGGCACTGGTCCTCCCGCTGCGGCCAGGGTTTGGCATGGGTGGTTTGATTGAGCTGCACGACCTAAGTTACCTGTTCTGCTCTATGCCCAGGGGAGCTAGAGGAGATGTTCAACCCAAACCTTTACTCTGACAAGCTTTTTGTGGGGTCCCCCTTTCTCCCCCCCAACCCCCCTGTAAAATGATCTAACCTGATTTTATATGCACAGGCTGGGAAGAAGCAGGTCACCATGCTATTTCTGGTGGGACAGGGGTTAGGTTATATGAAGTATCTGGAGAACAAGGCATTTATTTGATGTGAAATATCAAAAAACCAGGATTTTTTTCTTTCGCCACTCTGTCCCTGCAAGACAGAGCTAGCTGAATCCTGGTTCACGGTTTGCAGGTTCAGTTGACCCGCTGCTGTGTGCACTGAGCTGGACGGTGTCCAGGAGGTTTCCCCAGCGCATGGTTCAGTGGTCCATGCCCGCTGCTGCTCCACTGAAGCTCCGACCAGCCTTGCTGTGCCGTACCTGAAATAGTGGGAAGGAGGCAAATATGCTTGGGAAGGGCAGTGCAAGATTCTTCCTTTTGTTTTGAAGCAGGGTTGAACTTTGTGCACCTCTTCTATGAACATCTTTCCTTGAAGTCCTTTGAGCTGGCTTTCCCAATGTGTCATTTTAGTCCCTTGCACTTAATGATTTCTAAATACAGTGTTTATTACTTTTCCCCCACCTCCCCTCTCAGCAAGTCTGGTGGCAGAATAGTTTTGCTGGGTTACTCCACCAGGAATGGAGCACGTTTCACCCGCTAAACAAAAATAATGTGACATTTGCAATATTTGTGCTGGCACCGTCTGTGCCAGACACTTAGAACAGTAATTAACACCTAATCCAAAACGTGAATTGGCTGGTTGAGTGCCTTATAAAAATGAAAGCACTTTTGCTCTGATCCTTTCCTTCTATTGTCTTCCACTATGTGAGTATTCCGCGTGGACAAGCGGATGGTCCCAGTGAAAGGCTGTCCTTCGGGGCTGGGTTTAGTTGCTGCCTCCTGATAATATCCTGCAAGTGGAGGGTGTGGGCGGTGTGGTGCTGGTGGGTGCTGCCAGTAGCCTGCAGCTTCTCTTTGCGTGGGTCCCTGTGGGACCCTGCAGCAGCCCTGATCTCCCCAGAACTTGGAGCATGCACAGAAACACACTATGTGTCTTGGCAGAGATTTTTATAAAAATTAACGAAATATCTTACTGGGCAGATATTTTGATGTCTAAAAATATATGCACATACATTCTATTCACATACATTCTATGTGTATATTACACAAAAAATAATACAGAATTAGTCTATCAGAGCTAATCTTTAAAATCAATTGGGTAAGTTTGCTGCACCGTGGTATTAAAAATATAATCACAGCCTGAGTTACAGGTATGAGATTTCTGGGTTTTTAATTTTGGAGACTGCTGGAATAAGGCAATTGATGACTGTAATCTGTTCTTATTGATCGAATAAGGCTTCGGATAAGGCACGGACATTTGGATGCTTGAATGCAGGTTGGTACCCCTGCTTGTGCTCACGGTAGGGAAAGGTACAGTAAGTGCTGATGTAGAGGTAAAGAAAGGGCATGCGTGTACTTCAGTGATGCTGCTTATCCCCTCCAACCAAGAGAGGTGCCTTTGACGTATGTGAGGAACAGAGGCTGCAATTTAAAGCCCGGAAAGTCCTTTAAATAAATGCATTCAGCTCCCACTGTGTCACTAACAACACACCGACCACAGTTATTCTGTGTCTAAGGTCAAGTTTGGAGCAGAAAGAGCCCGAGAGCTATTTATATGATCCCCGCTGACACCATATCTCACAAATTTTAATGTATTTATCTTCACAGCACCCTGGGGAGGGGGAGTCCTACTGTCCTTTCTTGGCAGGTTGGAGACTTGAGAGAGGTAGTAATTTATCTGAGGTCAAGAGTAGTGGTGCGGGGAGTGGAGCTGGGCTCTGCAGTCCCAGGCGCAGGCATTAATCCCCAGCCCGTGGTTTTCCCTCCGTCAGTGAAGGTTACCCACCCTACCGATGGAGTCTGGAAAGCTTCAAGGTGTCACAGCAGCAGGAGCAATAATAAACTCTGCCGCTAATAAACTCTGCCAGAAATCCGGGTGATTTTTTTTTTATTATTATTATTTTTTGTTTTCCCTGAGAAAGACGCATGAATGGGTGCTCTTGTTCGTAGTCGTGTGTTTTGGGAAGAGGGGGGATGTTGAAACAGGATCTATGGACATAGCTGCAGGCAGCCCAAGCCCTGCTGGTGGCTGGCACGGTGCCCGCCTGGCGATGGGTGCTGGGGACTCTCCAAAAGGCACTGCAGAGCTCCGTCACGTCACCCACTGACCCAGCAGGGCTTTGCTGGTTAGTGCTGGCTGTTTTAAATAACTGCAAGGAAATCATACCACCACGGGTTCACAGCACTGCCCACCTGCAAATGTGGGGAGTGCTGGGAATAAAGGGGCAGTGTTAACGGCTTGGAGAGACTAGAAAAGAGTTTAATAGTGAGCCTTGCGCTGGGAAAGCTTCTGTTAGATGCCCAAATACCTCTGCTTAAAGCTGGCTGTAAGCTGTGACAGCAGGAGGGAGGAAGCTTTCAATGTAAAAAAAGAACTTAACGAAAGTTTAGCTTTATTTTTCACCACTTTTTCCAAAATCTGAGAAATCTCTCATCAAGCCACGTGCCTGTGCACAAGCCTTGTCCTTTCCCTCATGCAAGGCAGCGAGCTGGGCAGGAGAAGGGCAGGGCTGCCCATGGCAAGGGCTTGGAAAAGCTGTGGAGATGTCCGGGCTTTCTCCTAAGGTGAAAAATGCCCCAAACCTTTCTGTGTGCCTGAGGTTTGTCAGGAAATCTTTTCTAATGACTTCACTCCTCGTCTCTGCTCTTAGCTTCAAGTTTAGACAGTGTTTAGAGGGGAGGACATCTGTAAAGATGAATAACAATGATAATTTAACAAGGAGTCCGGCCAATTTTACTTTTAAATCAAATTTCAACAAGGCAGGCTGTACCACTATAAATGCCAGGGCTATTTATAGTTCAAGTGGAGAGCAGGGATAAAGGGAAGATTTAGAAAACTTTGGTATTTCAGCAGCTTGTTATCCGAATGCAATTTGTAACGAGGCAGAAGGCATTAATACTGATGTGGAGCATCATGTGCCTTGTCTGGCGGGGGGTGGCGGGGGTTAAAAGCCCTGTGCTTTGAGCAGGCTGTGGGGCAGAGCCTCTTGGCTGCTGCCTCGGCTCCTTTTCTAAGGAACCCAAAAAAACGACGGAGGCATCAGCAAAAAGTGTTCGTGCAGGGAGACCTGTCCATGTGTCCATCTTCCATGCTTTGGCTGTGGTCAAGGCCAGGGGACCTCCGGGTGGGTTTTGGTGCCTTGGCCCTGATGGCGTTTAGGATGAGCAGAAGTATCCTTGTTTCTCCTACTCTGCTGCCTCAGAAAGGTGATTACAGAGGTCTTACTTGGTGAAAATTGCTGTGTTTTTGCTAAGAATGGGTCTTGCCTGGCCTGCTTGGGCTTTTCTTGTTTTCCTCTGATGGGCTGAGGAACCACCACGAGCCCGAGTGCTCGAAAGCGTTTGACCTCATCAGTCAGATCAATGATGGGTCTAGTTTGCCAGAAACGCGACACAGCCTCGCTCTTATGGTGAGGTGGGTAACAGATATGAAACAACATTCTGCCAAAGTAAGTAACATCAGATGTTAAGGGAGATGTCTCTGGTTGAGCTGAGGATCTGCAGGCTTTGCAAAGTGGCTCTTTTTGTAGATATGGAGATGTAGATATGGAGATGTGCCATGGATTTGCAGTGCAGGTTTTGGCCCTGGGCTGCCTGAACTTATGGACCATGCAACTAGGGGAGTTAATCCACCCCAGTTCCTGCTCCTTTCACATGAATAATATGTTAAAAAGGGCGATTTCTGTTTGTACGTGGATGGGTTGCTTTAAAAAACATAGTGCCAAATGTGCTTTCGAGGATCTGACCCAAGAGCAATGCAGGAGCGACAGCAGGGGACTGTGGTCCAGGGATTTGCATGTCCCAAGTTTTGACTTTCAAGAACAAACTCACAGTTTGGGAATTGGGCAACAAGTTTTTATCAGAGGGAACAGTGTTTCCTTCCATTTGGCAGGGTAAAAGCAGCAAGAAAAGGAGATTTAGGTAGTGCCTTCCAACCTGTGGCACAAGCACCGCGTGTTTTATTGTGTGAACTGTTAAGTAATCAAATGACCAGGTGGCAAGAGGGGAAGGACATCTCCAACCCCGCGTGAACCCTCTGACTCTTCCCAGTAGCACTTTGTAGGTTGCTCCCAGCTCCGTCTCCCTCTGGCAGCAACTGCCAGATCTCACTTCCGACTTGGAGGTCAGTCAGGACACTGAGAGATCACAGGAGAGATTTGCTAGAGAATAGCAGAGAATTGCCCTAATTTCCCTCCTGCTTCTTCCTCGGCAGTTGTCCCCCATGGCCCATTCCAGCGAGCTGGACCTCGCAGGCTCTCCTCTGCTCCCGACTGGGGGAGCCCACCCGGGACACCAGCCAGCAAACCCCGGCGGTGACAGCAGGGATGCTTGTGGCTGCCGAGTCCGAAATGCTGCTCCCTTCTTGCCTTTTGTTCTCCTTATGAAATCCATATACGGGGTGTTTCCAGGAGAAACCTCCCAGTAGGGCTGTAATCTAAACAGTGGCAGCATCCCAGCACTTTTGCATAAATGTACAACTACAGTGTCCCGCTCACAGCAGCAGGGAACAGGATCAAACTAAAATTAAGAGGTTATTAGGAAGACCGAGCAGTACTTGTTTCATATAAAAACCCCACCTGGCAGTTGGCTTTTAAGTAGCTGTGACATTATTAGAAATCTGAAAGGAAGAAACCTCTGTCTACTTGAAATGCAGGAGCGGGTGGGATTTGAGCTAATATATTGCGTATTCATTTTTAAGGATTTTTCCTCCTTTTTCTCTCCTCCTTTTTCTCTCCTTCTTTTTCTCTCCTTCTTTTTCCCTCCTCCTTTTTTCTTTTTCTCTCCTTCTTTTTCTTCGCTATACAAAGCTCTGCTCCCACCTCTGCTAAATGAAGCTAACTATCCGTATCTAGTTTTCTGCAATGCATCCTGCATCTGCAGAGATTACATTGTAGCATTTATGCCATTAAACGCATAACAGGACCATGCTGCATCCAGAATTTATTGGATTTCTGTGGTCAGACCACAAAGAAACACAGGCGGGGAAGAAGAGGAATATTCCCTCTCCCCATGCCCGTGCCCCCACGTGTGGGCAGGAGAGGCTGTACCCACACTAATGCTCAGCAATGGCATCGCTGACCAAAGGATGAAAGAAGTTTCTGAAAATCACGTCTGTGTTGGCATAGTGTGGGTGCAAATATTTTCCTGCTGAAACTCAGGTCCGTGGTAGCCTGGGGGTGACGTTTCGCAGGTGTCCACCTGCAGCTGGCTGGGAGGAGAAGCTTCCCCATGGACCGATGGTCCCGTCATGCAAACAAGCAGGGAAATGGTGTTTGGAGGTGGATGGTGGTTTTGCAGTGGGTGGAATTCGGAGTTCTGGTGTATACCCATCGAAGGAAACGTAGAAACGGGGTTTATTACTGCAAAAATCTTCTGACTTCATGACAATTAGGGTTTTATCCTTTTGTTTTGATTTGGACGACATGCTTTGAGGGTGAAGTGGCAAGCTGTGGAGAAAAGCAGACCCTTCGCGTGAATGCTTTCATGCGGCACTCCCCACCATCTAAATACTCAATGGGAAATCTGTGATCAGCCCAAAAAATTTGTCATTTGAAAAACAGCAGCACCCTCCACCCTGCTCTGGAGCCACTGATGCTTTTGTGCATCGCTGTGAGAACTCCAGGATATTTTATATTTTCACAAAGTATGTGTATCATGAATGAATTCATTTGTCTGGGAATGAGTCGATGGCAGCAATTAACTTGGCTCCGCAGCTGCCAACATGTCTCTGAGTGGCACAAGCTTTGCAGGGCGCTGGGATAAAACTTTAAAGCTTATAGAGAAGAAAGGGGTAGGCATCGCTGTCATCTGTTGTTCATGTACCAGGGGTGTCCTTGGGGACGGTATGTTTCACGTTAGGGCACTTGGAAGGGCTCGGGTAAGGTCCTTACTGCCATAATCGATGCCAAACTAACTGCATGTGCATGCCTCCATGTCCCTTCGCACTGTCAATGCCACACGCCGATTTTAGGGGTTTTGAGGACTTTTCCAGAGTCCAAATAATCCCACCCTTATTTTGGGGGTGAGGTGGGGGAATATGTCTGCATGATTCTATGTATATATGTTTGTGGGTGTGAATTACGAGGCTGAAAAATGTCAGCTAGGAGCTGTGAGCCCACAGAGCCCCTGGAATTGGAGGGGTTGCCCTGGGGACATGGGGGGACACCTCCTCGCAGGGCTGCAGGGACCCTTCCCACTCCCATCTGCTGTCACGGATCCCACCTGCAACATTTTAAAGTAAATAATGCCATGGTGATGCTGTTAATCAGCAATACTACATGCTGCTGGTTTTCTCCTTGGTAGCCTGCAGGGTGATGTGGCTGTGGATATTTCAGGCTTGTCACCCTAGAAAGTGGAATATTGGTGGGCGACAGGGGACATGGGACACAGCAAAACACAAGACCAGGTGTCCCCCGTGTGAGTTCTGGCGGGGACCGAGCTTTTCAGGGTTAACTGGAGCACTGGATTTTTTTTCTCACCTGCAGTAGCTGGGGCCTCTGGGCTCACTTTGCTCTCCCCACGCCTCCTGAGGACCTGGCTCCCGAGGGACAGCGAGAGATTAGGGAGGAAGTTCTTCAGCCCACAATGTGCAAAAAATGGGGAAAATAATCCAGTGAGGGACCAGTAATATTGGTTCTGTTACCTCGTCTTCCTGCTGTTGGGTGTTCCTTAACCTAACAGATAAGGATGGCTGGGAGTCGTGGGGATCGTGGGTTTTACCTCAACTTAAACTTGGCTGGTGACACCATAACCTTGAATTTGTGACATCGGAGTTCCCGTCCTGACAGCAGGGAAGGTTTGTGGTGTCGTGCCAGAGGCTTTGGGTTTGGATGGGGAGGAGCAGGGAGGCACCTATAAATAGTTATAAATAGCCCTTTTACCTAATAACTGCTAGTGAAAAAAATAAAAATAATCCTGATTTAAGCTTTTCTTTCCCCTTGCAGCCAGCCAGCTTGAAATTTCCCATTCATAATACATTAAGATATTTCTTTAAGATTTTTTTTTCTTTTGTGCCTTAATAAATGTTAAACACCAACTGCTTTTGCCCCAGTCTGCTCTACACATGATGCGGACAAAGATATATTGAAATATCTGCTGCAGCAGCAGCGCTACAGCTTTCCAGCTCACTGGGATTCGGGACTGGGACCAGCAGCTCCCAAGCTACTGCCTGGCATCTTTACCTCTGCGTCGCTCTGGTCCAGACCAGCTCTTTTATTCTCCCGTTAGATCATTGTTATGAGATCAGGCGATTTGGAAAAAGTATGGTCTGATGCCAAACCATAGGCGTTCATGGGATTTTTTTTCGGTCTTTTTGTGAGACTTTGGGTTGACCCGTTAAGTGACTCAGCAATAAGAGGAGGCATCGAGAGAGGTGGGTGCCATGAAGATGCCCTGGGTAGCAGTGGATTGGAGCCAGTTCCAAGGTGATGCTCAGACTCAGGGCAGGCAAGAGCTGGGTTATAGGTGGCAGTAGCCTTTAACCAATGGCACATATGAAACCAAGGAACTTCAGGCTGAATATTTTATTTATTTTTTTTTAAGTGACAGTGTTTTATTTAGCTGGCAACTCTCCCTGTGAGTGGAGCAAAGAGCTGCCACCTTTATTACTTGCAGAAGTATGGAGGAGGGGAAAAATGCAGCAACTTAGCACAGATATTGTCAGGCAGCAGAGGCGAGCCAGATGAATTTGTTGTTTATTGAGCTGGGTTGCCTGACAGATATGAAATTCTTCATGTGAACTGTGTCAGGATTTCTCTGGAGAGCAGCTGTTCCCCTTTTTTTCACCACCAGCCCCCTCTTTCTCTCTTCCTGTGTGTAGTCACTAAGCAATTTAGGAGGACCTGGGATGGGGGGGGGCATACTGCAAATAAAGAAAACTAATCAGATTTGTGTGGCTGGGGAAAAAAATAGCAAAATAATAGCTGCAAAGCTAGGATAAATGAGTTTGGGGTTTGGTTTTTGGTTGTCAGTTTTTTTGGTTTTGTTTTTTTAATAAGTGCTTTCTGCAGCCAACTGCTTTGCAAAGTGAATGGACCTTCTCTAGTTCCCAGTAAATAATGAGATATTCCTTTTGTCTGTTTATTTTAACTGGGCTGGGTTTTCAAGTGAAGTAAACAGTTTCTACAATATCTGTTGCTGTAAAACATAAAGCATAGCATGCATTAGGAAAAATAAATGCCTAAATAAATGTAGTGAAGTGGGGTAAAACACAATTTTGAGCATGAGGGAAAGTGCTGACCCACCTGGCAAGATGCTTCAGTGGGAGGTTATGTCACTGGCATGGGTTAGGAACTCGAAAAAGTAAAGCATCCTCTGGGCCTGGCTCAGGAGACTGGAGTCAGCAGTGGGATGCAGGCTGACTTGCATAAGATTTGGATTCTCCCCTATTTCAAAGAAATAACGTTCTGAGGAGCAAAGGGCAAGTGGAATGTTTGTAGTACCATAAAAACTCTTAATAAAAAGAGCAGAGATGCTGGCAAAGGGCCCCGCTCCGACATCGCTTTGCATCCAGCCACCTCCCTCCCCAAGGAACTCAGAGCACCCCCAGGGTGGCTACATCCCCATTTTATCCCCATTTTTATCCCCATTTTCCTCCGCTGCATTAAAAAGTTGTGTCCCTTCTTGCAAATTTAGCGAAGAGCCAGCAGCAGCCCCTGTGTTGCTGTGACCTCTAACACCCACCACTTTCAGGTGATGCTTTTCAACATCAAGCAAAGAAGAACAATTTTCAATTACCTTTAAGGCTCTTGAAACTCAACAGCTTGATTCTGCTGTGTGTTTGCAGAGCCCATGCTTCTGGGGTGATGCTGAGGATGAGGAGGGCCCAGGGGTACAAAGGCATTTTAAATAATCGTGCTGTGTCGTTGGTGTTGCTGTGCAGAGACGATGGAGGTTCTCCAAAGGTTTCTTCCTCTCCAGTGTCCTTCATGGGCACAGAAGTTTTAGCTCTCTTGTTTTCTTTGCCAGCAAAGCTGGTTGGACACTGGTTGTTCCCTAGTCTGTTGGTAAAATAAATTAACGGACATTATACTGTGCATATGTTCAGGAATTCTTTGTTTAGATTTGGGGAAGTCTGCGGCTGTTTTGTTTTTGATTTTGCACATTGCTCCAACTTCACGTGCAAATTACTTTCTGCCTGGTTTTTGCTTACCCAAGCAATTGTGTAGATTATAATTTCCTAGGACAGACTCCTCAACTGATTCTTATTTCTCTTCAGTGCCAGGGGGCTATCAGCGATAGTAATTTCCTTCTCAGTGAACTTATTAAAATGTGCTACACTGAATTGCCTCAACACGTGCAAGCCCACCAAACTGGTGTAGATATTTCAGACTGTGCAAGTGTTTCCCAGGCAGAGTCCCCGCTCAGGTGGCTCGACTTGAACTAAGAGCAATGCCATGATGGGCCAAGAGGCAGGCAGCAGAAGCAAGGCTGGCTGGTCTTGTGGCATGGACACCAGTGGGCTCTGGCCTGGACTTTGCACAGCCAAGACCTGTTATCTTCAGCTGAATAAGAGCAGTTGACCAAATAACTGGAGGAGGTGCCCAAATCTGTTGGCATCTGCAATGACTTTCCACGGGAGGAGGCAAAACCCCCAAGTGCTCCATCCACACCGTGTTTAGTGGCTCTCAGAATGTTTTTTTACTCTCAGGGCACAGAACAATATTTGATGTTGCCCAACCTGAGCCAGCATGGAGGTGGTGGACTTTGGTGGGCCTGACAGGTTGAAAGCCAACGTGTGTCATTCCCAGAGCTGGGACTGCAGCGAGCCTTGAATATCCCAGCCAGGGTCTCTTTTGCCATATGAAAGAGTTTTTTGTGGCTGTCTCCTTATCCCAAATTACTGGCTGAGAGATTAAACCATTGCATCTTTTAATGTTAGTTCAATGTGGAGCAAATCCAAGCAAAGGTCTTGCATCAAAAAGATGCTCTGCTTGAAATCCTCTGTTTCCACAGGGGATGAGCAGAAACTCCTCACATTGCTGCAGTCTGAGCGTGAGGGAGAGGCCAGGAGCATGGCCAGCTTGAGCTACAGCATTAATTAGCAGAGATCAATGGTACCGTGTGAAGCTTCCCAATTCAAATGAGATCATCTCTGGGGCTGTGCAGTGCTCGTGTGGTGGACTGGTACTAGGCAGATTTATAACAGCTAGAACAGGATACAATATTGGACAGGACGGTGCTTATATGTCTCTTAACATCAGCTGCTGATGTCCTAGGTGCAGAGGAATGAAGGCAGTGGGTTGATTAACACTGATAATCTGCAGCTGTGGCCTTGTCTGGAAGGCAGTGGGTTGATTGACATGGATGATGTGCAGGTGTAGCTCGTTCCTGCTAAGTGGTTAAATAGCCCTGAGGTGTGGGAGAGGGGGTCTGATAGAGGAGTAGCAGTGTGGTCTGACCTCTGGAGGAAGGAGAAACAGCGTGGACAGTCAAACCTGACTGACAGTAAAAGCCTTGTTGCGGCCTGCTAGTTTGTTTGTGCTGCAGCAATGGGTGCCCTGTGTGGGGCTGACTGGGTTGGGCTCCAACTGCAACAACTGGTGCCCAACGTAGCTGAGACAAGTGGGGGAACCTGTGACCCATAACAGACCCCGTGAGAGGTGAGCTGTTGCAACTAATAGATGTGGGTGTACTGCAATATTTGTTGTCTATCTTAACTCAAATTGCAACTCTGAGGCAGTGAAAAGCTGATAAAGAGTGCTTCTGTATTCTTCATCCCTCTGTCTTTATAGGTTGGCCATACCCTACCCAAAGGCAGAAATCCAGTGGCTGGCTGGCTGTGGTGGAGAACTTTCTCCACCCTCTGAAATGTAATTTCAGGCATTACGTGCCATGCATAACCTGGCAACCCACCTACATGCAGCAGCCGCATGGAGGCAAAGTTATCTAATAACAATTGGATATTTGACTTGAAGCCACTTACTTTGCAGCCTTGAACTATTGACTTGCTGTGGTACGCGAGAACTAAAAATACAGGCAAGAAAAAGCAAACTGGCATCTTAAAAGGTGACTCTGACGTGAGTGATCTATTCTGCTGTAATGAGGTTTGCTTTTCTACTTCCTATGGCAGCAAAGACAAAACCTTAAGTCAGGCTAGCGTCTATCACTGCTGTGGACGTTGTATTTGGTATTAGCTGGCACTGGAGAAGCTCCAGGCAGGTCCTCTGGTTCCTCAGGCAGCACTCCTGCTCTCCGAAAACCTCCGATGGCTTCCCAAAGCCTTCAGAGATGCTGGTGACTGAAGTACAGCTGACTCTGGGGTGGAGTGTGTCAGCTCTTCGTAATACCCAGATAGACAAGATAACATTCAGGCAGGAGTAGGCACTGGAAAGAAGTATTTGCTTAAAACCAGCTGGGAATTTAGCCCCAAGTTAAATTCTAGGTAAACCCCAGTTCTCAGGAGTTGTCTAATGACTGGTTTTGGAATGGAAGGGCAACAAGAAGGAAAACATCTTAACAAGCCAATGGCACAGCTCTGGCTGAGCTCTTGCCTCTTTTTCAGAAGGAAAATTTTTGTGCTGTTAGGGATGTTTACCCGTTGGGATACAGGGAGCATACCGGAGTAATGCGATTCTCCATGTAGTTAGTCACTAAATTAATTCCTGCGTTTCTTTGTCAGAAAGTTGGCAACACACCCTGTCATTGTGAGCAGCAGGGTTAATGAGCACATTCTTCAATATTAATCTTACAATCAAATTCTATTGACTCATCATCTCGTACACATCCTACAAAAGTCTTACTTCATGAAAAGCTTGGGAGAGTTGTGCTGGCAGGAGGGAATGGTTTGGGAGCCGGAGCCAGGCTCAGGCTTTGGGCTCTGCAGTTCGTGCCGGGGTGGGTCCCATCTCTCGTGGGATACGTGTGCTGCGGGTGCATCATCAGTCCTGATGACTTACGGGATATTTTGGTTATGACAGGATAGACATCCGCACGCCAGAACGTGGCGGTGCTGGTTGCAGCTTTTGGAGCTTCCCACAGACAGCGGTTTCTGTTGGGAGTAACTTGCTCTTGGGAAGCCAGAATTAAAGGGTTAAGTTGACATATGGCAGCAAACAGGCTTTGGCCATTTAGAGGCTGGGTTTGGATGGTTCCACCTAGAAAGGTGATTTTTACCTCTGCAGATAAGCCCATGTGCCGTGGGCAGGTGTGGGCTCTCTTTTTGCTTTTCTGTGGTGCTTTTCCTAATCTGGATCCACTGGGCCCTGGTAAAATCCCGCCACTGAACAACTATGGCACTTTCACAGTTTTTCCTTTCCTCCTCTTATTCTTTCATCCTCTCTCCTGTCTTTTACCCTGCTCCACTTTTCCCAGACCCTCTGAGTTCAAACCGTAGTTGCAGTCAGGTTTGAATAGGACTGAAATGAGGCCAGACAAACCCACTCTGTCCCCATTAGATGATGAGGATAATTTTTGATGTTGAAAAATACATTTACGGTGTCACTTTGCGTTAGACGTGAAGCCAAAGCCGGTGCAGCCTCTCCTTGGTCGGGTCTGAGACATCGCTCGATAGCAGTGTTTATCGTAGAAGTACATCTTTTTGCATTTTCAGAGATGAATCAGGTACCCGGCAGTCAGCAACGTCTTCTCTGGTGCTCTTACATATTCTTTATCGTGCTGGTAAGAAATGCAGGGGCCCTTCTGTGTTGATGTGAATATGGATGCTGAAATGCGTGTTTAAAATGATGGTGCATGCTGTAACTCAAGGGTTTTGGATTCAGAGGCCACTATCACCAGCAGATCTAAGTCCTGCTGTCTGCCTAAAGGTTGTTGGAAACAACCAACGCTCTCAAGGGAATTGAAAACTAAGGAGGGTGACCAGAGAGGGCTAAGGAGTGTGGCAGGGTTTGGGTGCAGCTTTGGGACCTGCTTTTGTTGCTTGGGACTGAAGGTTGGTGCCAGCAGTCCATGCGTCACAGGTCATTGTGTCCCCCCAAGCATCCCCAAACCCCTGAGCAGCCCCACAGCAACCCTCTTGTGTGCCAGAGTATAAGGAGATGCAGTTCTGCCAAGTTATTTTGTCGGAGTGCCACATCTTCCAGTGTTTCCTGGTGAATCTCAGTTCAGAGGTGGCAAAATCTGCATTTGCGCTCCAAAACTGCCAGCCCTGCTGACCTAACCTGGGCTTGCAGCTGAACAGGATTTGGTGCTGGAGCTGCCAGCTCCCCAGCATGCCC
Source organism: Falco naumanni (assembly GCF_017639655.2). Classification (NCBI taxonomy): domain Eukaryota; kingdom Metazoa; phylum Chordata; class Aves; order Falconiformes; family Falconidae; genus Falco; species Falco naumanni. Next base: position 85,788,759 of record NC_054057.1, on the reverse strand, counting down.
CTCTGCCCAGCATCATGCCTGCTGTCCCGCAGTGTGTCACTCAGCACAGGACATGAAACAGATTTGCCACCCCCTGCACAGCTAAAGGGATTGGAAAGCAGCAGAAAGGCTTGTTTTCTCCCCAAAGCCAGGTCTGGACACCAAACACCCCCAGGGACATGCATCTTTACAAGGAAGCAGCGGTTTTAGAGCCATTTCTTAGAGCAGCACTGGGATGGGTCCAGCTGCAGCATCTTTGCGGCTGCTGGGACCAGGATTACTTTGGGCATGATTTGGTGATGATTAATCTGGTCTGTGCACTTCCAGTGCCCTCCAGCAGCTCAAATTGGGTCTAGGTCTGGCATGAACACATGGGGAGCTTCTATCCAACTGACCAGAGCCATAAATACAGAGTTTGTGTCAGCTTTATACTTTGGTGTTGGTGCCTTGCAGACCAGAGAGGACCAAAAATGCCTGATCCAGCATTTATGTGATAGAAAAAAAGCCTTAAAGTCAGTTATTGTGCGACAGAAGAGCCTTGGTTTCCAAGGCTGTCATTTCGCTCTCTTCTGTCTTTCCATTTGGAAAGGCGTGAGCATGCCCTGGAAAGCTGGGAGATGTTGGAAAAATGCTGTGGAAAAACCTTCTCCTACCACTCTCCTGGAGAAATTTTTAATTGAATAATTTATGAGAATTTTAATAATTGTGTTTTGGGGGTTTCTTTGAGGCTGTGAGGAGTGTACCTGCCCTTGCTCTGCACCATGGCTATTGGGGTGCACTGGGGCATGGTGGGGGGCCCTGGGAGCTGGAGAAAGCAGCAGGTCCTTACTTTTGCCTCCTACACAGCTTTAAAGTGGTTAATGGAGGAGTTGGGGGAAAGGGAGAAAAATCCAGTTGAGAGTATGTGTGTTCACTGCTGAGCTATAAACTTCTTGAAAATATGGACTTATAAGGCAACATTTAAAAGAATCTCATTTTGAGCCTTGTTGCATTAATGGGTAGTGGGTCTATTTTTAAATAAATTTACAAGAGAAGAAAACTTCCATTTTGTGAAGTGGAACGAAAAGAAAAGTATTCTGCACCCAATAGTTTTAAATGGAGCATCCTCACTTTAGCAACCCAGCAGCCAGTTGACGAAAGCTGCTGGTTTTCTTCCATTTCCCATCTCAACCAGTAAAATAAGGGGTCGGGAAGGAAGTGACAGGTGTGAGACAAGTGGTGACGTGTAGGGCGATGGTGCAGGGTGGGTGCTGAGCCTGGGGTAAGCCTCTGACAACCCGGGCACCTGCTCCCACCATAGCTGCCAGCTTTGCCCTGTCTCTTAACAGTTGCTTCCAGCTGTCAATGGCAAATTTGGCTTCAAAAAGGGTTTGGAAGGGGAGAGAGGAGCTCGTGCCTCAGTGTCTGTGTGTCCATCCATGGAGAGCTCAGATCATGAAGCATTCGGGGATGTATTTTATTGATGTGTGTGCGTATGTTGCACTGCATCGGGTAAGAAGAAACTTAAAGTGCCTGAGTTTAAGTACAGGTGTGACTCCAACCTACAGGAATCACCTATGGTAATTAACTGGCATTAATGAGCAATTGGCAGCAAAAGTTCTGCATGCAGATGGGTCAGCAGAGTGGGGCCAGTGTCTCCAAGGCAGCTCATGGGAAGACTGGAAAGGCTCTTTTCTCCCTGATTTGGACTCGATTTGAGCCATCCCCAAATCCTCCTGCTTCAGCTCAGCGAAGCAGCAGGTCTGGGCTGTGTAGGAAGCAGAGGGACCATCTCTGCATCATCCCACCTGGTGGCCCCCCACGGGGCAGCACTGGGGAGCTTGTTATGGTTTACAGTACATCTTTGGGTCTTCCTTTGTTCCAAAAGAAGGTTTGCAGAGGGGAAAGCAGGCTTGGGTCTTAGAATTTCAAAATATCTTTTAGATATCTGTTTCAACTTCTGAAATTGCCCTTCGAGGGGCACGAAAAGTCTCATGCAGGGGGGTTTTACAGCAGCTCTCCTGCTGCAGTGTGATGTGCCAGGGCGGCTGGAAGAAGGCACAGAGAAGGGAGTGTTGCAGGAAGGGAAAGCAGCATCCCCAGCACATTTTTTGGCTGCTGTGAAATTGCAGGTGATGACACAGTAATCCCCAATGCCAGAGCTCGCTCAAAGCTGAGCCTGAGCTGCCTTTGCAGCTGGAGCAACCTCGGTTTGCTCCCTTTTGCAAAGATCACGGCACGTCGGCTGCCTGCAGTGGCTGCTGGTCCAACCTCAGTGGCCACAGGGCCATGGCAGGAGGCAACAAGGTGTCAGCAGCAAAGCCTGCGCTGGGAGGGAGTTTATTGGCTATAATTCCCGGGTGTTCATAGGCGGTGGCTTGTATTCCTGCAGCCTTGTCCCAGGGAAGCATCTTTCTGCCCCATCCTGCTCTCCGCAAGGAAAGGCTCTCGCTATCCCTGCAAAGCACCCAGGCTGGGGCAGCCTGTGCAGCATGGCTGGGAGATGGTTGCGTGTGGGGGGCTGAGTTCAGCTGACTGGCAGTGCCCCCCCCCCCCAAGAGCCGCTGTGGGGCTGCCAGCCCAAAATGCTTTCCTGGCAGGGTGCTGGGCTGGAACTCGCAGTGGGAGTGGTACCAAGGCTCTACTGGGATCCTGGTCCAGAGAGACTGTTCTCCTTGTCACTGGTGACATCTGCACAGACATACTACACCCTTGCGCAGCTTTGGGCTCGAGACACTGGAGCTCTCCCAGGCAAAGAAACTAGATAGGACAGTTTAATCCTTGGCCGCGACAGTGAAAATATCAAGGTCAAATGTGCACTGTCATGAAGGTTTCGTTTTTCCTCCACGCTCCTCTAACCTTTCCTTTTATACAAGACACATATGTCAGCATGACTCCTCTCCAGCTGACAGGGCTCAGCTGATGTTTCTGTCCCTGGTGCACGTGTGACAGTCGGGTGGTGGGAAGCCTCCTCCATCCCCCCCAGCAGGGCATCACAGTGGTCCCCAAAGGTATGTGCTTGTGGCGGGATGCAGCAGCCCTGGCCAGCAGCATTGGGGCCCCCAGCTCTCCCTTTGCATGGCCAAGAATCTCCTGGGGAGGCTGGAGCATGGGGGACTCCTGCCTGCTGGGGTCTCCAGCTGCATCCCATCACGGCAAGAAAATATGGAGCAATCCCAAAGTGTCTGCGTAGCCCTTGCCAAGCCTGAATACTCGGCAGCAGAGAAGGGCTGTGATGCATCAGCAGAGCTTTGCTCTCTGGAGGAGCGTTAAAGCTGCCCCATCCCTCACTGTGTGCGTGCCTCAAGCAGTGGCTTTGCAGGGGGGAAGGTATCTCATGCAGGGACAGCTGCGCCACGGGAGGTTTGGCACGTCGCTGTCAGTCCCAACAGGAGGAATGCATCCTCCTCCTCGGAATGCTGGGTAGCCTGCACTTCCCACTCCTGCCCCAGCCCCCATCACCCACACCCTGAGCATAGGAGTGGGGGCAGGTGGGTCCAGCAGCAGCAATACACCCCCTCGCCAGGCACGGGGTGAGATCACAGAATGCTGCTTAGGTGGAAAGTCCTTCAAGGGGAAGAGCAAATGCAGCAGGACGAGCCCTGCACCAGGGAGGGTTTGCTGTCAGCAGCATGTGGAGGTAGATTTGAAGTCACAGAGCTCCTGCTAAACCCTCCTTGGGGCTTCCCCGAGCCCCTTGTGGGGGTCTCAGTCAGGGAAGCCCACAGCCACCTCTGAAGCCACGAAAGCCATTGCGGCTGCCTGTTCGGATGCCGTTGCCTGTGCTGATGCTCTTTCTGTCTGAGGCTGAAAGCAAAGGTTTTATACCAGGTGCTATTTTTATTCTTGGTCTATGGTCAGGAAGGAGGAGCAGAAGCTGGAGGGAGTTTGACCTTTGGAGTTTTTCTGCATTTTTAGGTAGCGGGTTGAATGCGTGGAGCCATCTCCTTTCCCAAGCGAACCAGGAGCACAGGCTGCTCTCTTTGCTGATGCAAAGCCTGGTGCAAGCAGGGTCTGCTCCCATCCAGGCATGCCTGGACGTGGGCAAGTGGCACACTCGGCTCTGTGTCACCCCGGTGCTGCCCCCATGCTCACCCCCTCCTTAGTGCAGCGACAGCCAACGTTTCCACTGTTATATTTCCAAGCCAGATGTATTTGTAACTTAAAATAGGATTTAGGAAGGTAGTGGAGAAGCGTGTGCACCCAATGTGTGGGAAATCGATTGATATTAAACTGGAGGAAATTCTCTTTAGCAAACTTTGTCATCGGGCTTGCAAGGCAATGAATCGGCTGCAGCACAGTGGGGATGTGAGGAGGGGCTGTGGGATGCAAGGCTGGCGTTTGCAACTGAGACAGGGGCAGCTTGGATGGGAAATACCGTCCCCCCCAAACCCCACGTCCTCTAAACACAGCACTGTGAGGCCTCTGCTCTCTTCCCAAGGGCTGTTATTGGCTGTGGGATCCCCTGCAGCCAGGAGGCCACAATGATGGCTGAGGGTTGTGGCATCCTCATCCTAAAGTTTTGCTTTTCTTTATGCATTTACCAGCAGTTGAAATAGCACTTCATCACACAAACAGCTCATTTAGCATCACCCCGTGCTTGCACGTATGGTCCAGGTACGTTAACCACACTGTGCTGACGTGTAATTATTCTCCATCAGGTAGTGAACTTCCTGGTTAAATGAATTAGGAGTAATTATAGGTATCACAGTATAATTGCAACGTGACTGCTGTTTGCAGGATGACTAATTGCCATATCCCGTGAAGCAGCTCTGCTGTGTGTACACACACACCAGGGTCGAGGAACTGGTGTTTTGCTTCACCTCTTGCACTTGAAAACTGTGTGGTTCAGCTGGCTGTTCTGGGGCTGGGAAGCAGCACACCGACTTCTTGTGGCAGTGGAAATACAGACTTTTTCCAAGAGCTTTCTTCCTCCCATATCTTCTGCCTCTTTTTGAGCTTGGCTCTGGTTCAAATGCCAGGGGACCAGCTGGGCTGGCAGAGACTTGCTGCTGCTTTCTTGCCCCCACAGGCATCTCCACTGCAAAACAGTGGGGAATCCACGCAGGACCAGTATGGTCCTTGCTTTAAACCCAGCCCAAAATACCTGCCTGATGTTTGCACGTTGCAGCATGCTCGCGTTGTATTTGTGTGCATTAGGTGGTGCACTGGAAGAGTGGTTTTGGACTGAGGGATTTCTCCGAGCAGAGAAGAAAATTGCAGTCCTAATTCCGTCAGTGAATTAATGCTTTGCTTTGTTGCTCAGTCCCCTCTCCCCAAGTCCCGACCAGCTCCCCCCCAGCATCCTTGATGTGTGTCCCATAAGAAATGATGCTGAGGCTGTAGCTGCGATTTCCTACCTGCCATAATTATTCTGAGTTTTCCGTGCCTCAGAGCCAAGCTTGCTGCTGAGCTTGGCTCGCTGGGAGCCTTGTCTTGGTGGGATATGAATGACATGAGCTCAGGTCATGAGTCCTGGTGCAGAAAAGCAGTGGCTGCAGCCTGGGCTGCAGCTCAGGAGACAGCTGTTTAAATGATGCACAACATCTGGCCTGGTTAAACAAAGCAAATTATCACGTTGTAATCAGCCAACCTGTGAAATACCTGCTTCTGTTGGGAGAATGCTCTTTATGGAAAGGAAAAACGTTGCTGGGTTATTTTTGTGCCTGTGTGTTCTGTGCTTTGCAGCACTCTCAGTTCTGTTTCCTTGGGCCGCTGGTGACATCCAGTAGCCAGCAAGCATAATCACAAGAAAATATTTTCTATAGATCTTTCAGAATATCTGCTTCAGCCTGAATTTCAAATAAACATTGCCATGTTTGGAAATCTCCCTGGTGTGGCCCCCCCCCCCCCCATCCCTCTCTGCATGAACTTTTGCTAAAGGGTGACTCATCATAATCCCTTCCCGAACAACAGAAATACCAGGCTGAGCTGCCTTGGGATCTGGAGGGTCTGCACTTGAGTTTTGGACACAACAAAAGACAAGCCACTCACATGACCTCAGCCACCAGATGGCTTCCCCCCCCCCCCCCCTTTATTTTTTTTTTCCTTTTCCCTTCCCATTTTCTGATTTTGCTGGGCAGTCTGAGCTCCTTGGCAAGCAGGGGGGAGTGATGCCCTGGGATGGATGTGACATGCCAATGCCCATGTGGCATGCTCCCAGGTGCTTCCCAAGCAGGGGGCATCATTTTCCCAGGAGCTTATTAAATATGGCCCAAGGCACGACCAGGATGTATTTATTCCTCACTCCCTGCCCTCTGTGTGGTGGATTTAAACACAAACGATAACTTCTGGCTTTAATTCTCCTGGGCAGTGAGTTTGGGAGGTAGATGAGCATAAAAATTAGTGGAGGCTATTCTGCTAGTTGCCCAGGCTGTTTAATTAATGCTCTGTAAAACTGCACTTTGAGAGATAACTTTAAAGGTATAATTATAGCGGTGTGACGGTTAGCTAGGCTGGTGTGCATGTATTTCTGATTTACAGCCAACAAAAACCTGGCTCCTTGGCATCGATAGATACAAATCTACAAACTCTGCTGCATCGAAGGGGATTGAATCAGTCAAATACATCTCCAAACCCTTATTTGTTTCTCCAAAAAAAGGAGAAAATAAATTATGATGACCCACCAGCGATGAAGGCGTGTTTCCTTTGGCTGTGGACTTCTTAAGTTACTCACATGTTAAGTGTTAGAAAAGTCCGATGTTTAGGACTGCGGGGAGCATTTCCAGGGGATTACTGTTGGTTTAGTTAATCCTTGACAGTGGTGTGCTGGGATGAAACCTATCCCAGCAAAGCACAGGTGCTGAAGAGACTTCCTGAGGCCTATTTACTTTTTGATAAAAGTCACTAGAAATTGCCCCAAAGCCCAGAGTAAGAGCGTCAGTTTGTTACACATGCAACACAGTCAGTTCTACCCAAGTTACATAACTCCCCTCCTCTGCCCCATCCCCAGTCCATCTTCTAAGGACGCCTCGTTAGAAAACGGACAGTTTTCAAGCTCAAAACCTCCTTTTTAGGGTTTGCACAACACCAGCCAGCAGCAGTCCCCGATATTTCCTAACCATAACCTGCCCCTGCTGCTGTTTCCAGCTCAACTAGCCTCTTCCCAGTGACGCCCCAGTGGTGTCCCCACCACCAGCGTGGGCACTTGTGGGGCAGGTGGAAAATCAAATGTCTCTGCTTTTCTTTCAGGGTCAGAAACACACACACGTGTGTGTGCGTGGAGAGTCCTGGCCCAGAGAGTGGATTTAATACTTCTGTGCTTACTGGAAAATGCCCAGTAAGGAGAAAAAAGTGTAAAAAGGAGGAAAGGAAGAAAAAGAAAGAAGGAAGGAAAGAAAGACTATGTTGCCTTTAACATAGCTTATATTTCTTTATTTATCTCACAAAATACGATATCCAAAGGTTCCAGCTGCCAACTTTTTCTCTTTGACGGCCTCATAAATCCTTTAAATTAGAATTCAGCAATTTCCCCTAAATTGCAGTTAAAATCTATTGATTTAGTGGAGAGGATGAAGCTAACAGTCTATTTGTATGTATGTCCAAACACTCTAATTAAAACCATTTAGGGAAAGGCCTTTAACTGAAATGGTTTTGCATTCATCTTTCTTGTTCCTTGGTGGTTCTCTGCTGGGCGGTAACGCTGAGCTCTCCAGGTGGAGAAAACTCACAGTGTCTGGAAAATCGGAGCTTCAAATAAAAAAAAAAAAAAAAAAAAAAAAAAAAAACAAAGAAACAAACAAAAAAAGGGCATTGCAGGGGGGGGGGGGGGGGGGGGGAGGTGTGAAATAAATGGCTGGGCGAAAGGTGCCTGAGGCTGCCTCTGTTTCCCATGCACGATAGCATGAGTCCTTTTATCAAAATTCAGATTCATATTTAGGCTTGTGAGATTAAATTTATCTTGGGGGGGGGGAAGGGGGAATGCCTCCCACAAGACCTGCAAAACACTGGATGAGAGAGCAGGGCTGTGAACGGTGTGGGGAGCCTAGGAATGGTCCCGAAATCGGGGCTGGAAGGGCTCATCCTCGGAGACATGACTGATGTGATGGGCTCACGGGCTGGGCACTTGCTGGGTTCCAGCACCATCCTGCATGGCGCAGGTATTTTGCAAGCAGCTGGAAGGAATCGCAAGCAGGCAGCCTGGTGAGCTGCGGGGTACATGATGCTTTGACTAAATTGCTGCCAAAATGGGTGCTGCTGTCGTGGGGGTAGGATTTTCCACATGTGCTTTTATTTCCCTGGGCTTTGCCAGCCACGGAGAGCTGCTGGACTGTTGCAGGAGGACTTGCAGAGTGGCCGGGAGCTGTATGTGGCCACCGAGCACCAAAATCCAGGTGGGCTCAGTGCTGAAACACTGGGCTTGCAACTGCTGCCTGTCCTTGGGTTCATCTCGATTTTGGAGGTGGGGGGTTCTGGCTGTCACCCTGTCCCTGTGCATCCCCTAATTGCTTTCCTGGCTCCATGCAGTTCTTCAAAGGATACCTTTCTTGTCAAAAACTGACAGTCTGGAAAAGCGTTTGTTGCTTTAGGTCCTTTCTTAATTTCTCTGAGTTGGTTTCAGCCAGGCAGTTATCTGCTGGTTGGATCCAGGGCTGGAAGGGAAGCAAGAATTCATGTCTCCCAAGGCATCCTGAGCGAATGAGCCCTTTGGAGCTCCTGGCCAAGCCCTGGGTCTCCTGTGTCCACACCTGCACCCCATCCTCTCCTCGACCGAAAGGGTGGGTTCCTTCCTCTGCCCACAGCCAGTTTTTCCTCAAAATAATGAAAAAAATAATTGAAATCCATTTACATTTTCCAATGGGAATCATAGTGGCGCAAAGAAAGAAAACCTCAATTTATTTTAATCTGAGCCAGTCCTAGTTCTTCCCGTCGTGTTAAGATTAATTCACGTTTGCATGTGCGCCCATAAATAGTCCTGCTGAATTCATAGAGACGAAACGTATGTGGTGAAGTATAGAAGGGGGCTCTGGAGGACCAGCACTGTGGTGTTGCAGTGACAGCAAACCAGAGCACTAAGGTGTGACTCTCGGATCGTGTCAAACTCCCTCTCTGATTTCGAAGAGCTGTTGCCTTGCCTTGATTTGTAGTGAAGGGAATGGTGGTGGTGTAACTCAAAAAATGAGAAATGCACCGATGCTTCATTTTTAGGTATTTTCTCCCACTTTTCCACTCAATTCCTTGTTATTTAAGGAATATAGTGTATATGTGTGTATATATATATGGAGGTATATACATATGCATATATATATATGTGCATATATGCAAATGGTGGGTATATACCTCCCCACACCCCTGAGCAAGGTCAAAACTATATTGTCCTCTGAGTTCAAAATGACATGCCTTTTTTCCTAGTGGGTTTGGCATTCCTCACAGAGCCAGCAGGATGTTTTAGGCAGGGAGCCACAAATGATACGAAAAGCAAAGCCAGGGCTGTGAGTTAGTTTTTGAGCTTTGCTTGCAGGTCATTGCCACGGAGCAGGCTTCGGCACAGAGGTGCAGCGGTGTCAGGGGGATCCAGGGGTAGTGAGGGGGTGTTTCAGAGCCGGGCTCTTCATTTTTCCAGTGCTCCAGTGATTGCACTTCACTTGCCTGCACTGCCAGGCTGAGAGCGAGTTTGTACCTCCCTTTCAGAGTGATTAGAAATTAGCTTCCCTAGAAACCTTCTGGGAATGTATTTAATTGGGATCTAAACAATAAAGGAGGAATTTCGTAGATTGTTATGCATATGTGATTTTATTTTTTTTTATTATTTTTTTGCTTTTATACCTTGTCAGCAGCTTGCAACTATGGTAACAACCCAAAGATGAAACAGAAACTTGATTAAATCAATCGATCAGATGAGCACCTAACACATATACTCTGCTGCTTCACCCCCCAAATAGAAAAACTGCTGAAGAGTGAGATTGACCTAGACTGTAGGGTGGTTATTTTCCCCCTGGCAAATCATTTGGGATCACTATATTTATTTTTTCAACTCTTGCTTTTTTATTTTTCCCCCTTTTTAGCAAAATTGGGCCTGTCGTTTAGATTGCAATGTTTTGCATACTTTCAAAGTCACAGGGCAGAGAAGAAAAATGAAATAAAAGTTGTTTGGGTTTTGTTGTTGGTGGGTTGTTGTTTTTTAACTTGGGAAACTACATGATGGTCCTAAAAGCAATTTAAACACAGTCTGTTTGCAAAGCTTTACCTGTGCAAAGAGAAGCACGCAGGACTTGGTGCCAAGTCTCTTTGCAGGGACTTTCATATCACAAAGCAGCGGGGAAGCCGCATCCCCCCTTTATGTTGTATTTTCTGAGTGTGTTTGCACGAGGGTCACAAAGTGCTTTGGAAATACTCATTCGGCCCCGTGATAAATGTGTCGGGGAGGGTGGTAGTAATTTCAGAGGTGGCAGCTGTACAGCCCCATTCCTCCAGCCTGTAGTGAGTAGATACTGTTCCTCCAGCCGCCGCTCTCGGGATGCTCCGGGGATGATGTTGTTCCAGCTTCACCCCGTGACTCAGCCGTTGAAGCGGGAATTGCATTCAGCTCTCTGCTTCCTATCCTGATGGCACGCGTAAACAATTACTGTCATCTTAAACCTCCCTTTTAATTTGTAAAAGCCCATTTTTAGTGGGGCTTGAGTTTCCCAGGCTGACAGGCGGATAAAGACCGGGGAGAGCCAGCAGGGATGCGCGCAGCGAGGACAGGAGCCCGGTGCGGCGTTCCTCGCGTGCTGGGAGGAGAGGGATAAATCCAGCCAGCAAACATCGCTCCATACTTAGCCTGTGTGCTGGTGCAGAAGGAATGCAGGATGCGGCCCGCAGGGCTGACAACAAAGCAAGGCACCAGAGTTTGTGAACCCTTAAAATAAACCCACCGGTGGGGTTTTTTTGTTATGATTTTTTGTTTGGTTTTGGGGGTTGGGTTTGCATGTGTGTGCAAACTAATTTTTACTCGGTTTAATTATTTTTGTGGAGAAATTTAAACTGACAAGGGTATGCAAGGAGCCTTAGCAACCCGAGTAATAAAGAATCTCGGATGAATGTAATTCCTGCTCTGTTTCTACCCGGAGACTAAATAAGAAATGCCGAGAACCAGACTTCTCACTTGCTAGAAGCAGACAGGATTGGGGCCCCAAATTGAAAGCACATTCTTAAATCATATTAATGGCCCTGGGATGCGGTTCCTCATTCAGGCTCCATTGTCAGCCATGGGAAGGCTCCTTCGCTGGGCTGGGCTGGAGACAGTTTGTTCCTGTTTGGTAGAACCAGCTGCTAAAATCACAGCTAGTTCCCCAAAATCACCTATTTAAAAATTTGCCGTTGGCACGTTTTGCTTCTGGCCATTCCTGCGCGGTGCAGGAGCAAACCCAGCTGACATCTCCTCCTGGGCTTTTCCTGCCTGCCCAGCCTCAGCTGGGGGGATCCTCGTCCCACACAGGGCAAGATAGAGGGGAGTCCCTTGCCAACCCCATTGCTGGTCCCTGCAGCTCCTGGGGCGCGGTGGCCGGGGACTCCCGGTTTCTGTACAGTTGGGTGGTGCTTGTGTGAAACCTCGCCAGGGTTGCTGAGGTTTTGTGTTGCTCTAAATGAGGCTGCAGTTCCCATCATAGCAGGTCGGGGTCTTCTCTTTGTAGACAGCTCCCAAAATGTGAATGCTCCCCAGCCCTCTAACGGCTGGGATGAGTGTCTTGCTCCTGCCTTTTCTCTTTGGACGCTTCCACATAGTTATAGACAATGTGGGGGTACTCTGAATCCAGGCTGTTATAGAATCGGGGGAGTCTTTGCATGGCTTGAGTTGGAAGGGACCTTTAAAGACCATCTGCTGGAGGATGGGACATCTTCCACTGGATCAGGTTGCTCAAAGCCCTGTTCAGCTTTACCTTAGGCACTTCCAGGGATAGAGTTTCCAGTTTTCTGGGCAACCTGGTCCAGTGTCTAACCATCCTCACAGTAAAGAATTTCATCCTTACATCTAATCTAAATCTGTTTTAGTTTAAAACCATTCCCCTTCTCCTATTGCTACAGACCCTGGTAAAAAGTCTCGCTCCATCACCCGTTACGGTTACACAGTTATAATTTCGTAAGTGCTGTTCCTGTGGTATCTATTACCAAAACTGCCACAGATGATGTGATCTCCTTGGCAGTGGCTGACATAAGGTTAAATCTCTTATCTTTTATACATTTGTATTCTTGTGAAACATGGTTTTCTAAGTCTCAGTAGATGCATTCGGGCAGTTTCTTTAAATAACCTTGGATGATAATACGTTATCAGTGGAAAAGCCATCTGTTCCGCTTGCTCTGACAGAGGAGCGGAGTGCAACTCCACACACCCCTTCTCCCTCCAGCCTTCCTGGGGTCTCCAGCTCAGGCACCCGCGGCTGTCATACCCGTTTTCAAACCTCTTCCAGCAGGCTTTTTCCAGCTCTTTGTGGACCAAAGTCCAGGTCTCCTTGGTGGCAAGGTCGCTGGCACTGCAACTGGCTGGTGTGCTGGGAGCTTTTCAGCCCTTTGAATTTCTCTGTCGTTTGACACTGCTCACATGTGTTTGTTTGGTCCAGACCAGGGGGACCAGTTAACCTTAATCAAGGAAGGCAAATGAAGGGCTGGGAAATAATCTTGTTGAAGTGTTTAGATTTAGAGATCTGACATTAGAGAGAGTAAATGTCAAATTGAGTTTAAACAACAGAATAATACTTGAAGGGCCAAATTTTTCTCTGGTGTATATGGTGGCGAATCCTATTACTTCCCGCAAAGAATTTGTCTGTATTTCTAAGCGTGTTTTGCATTCCTGTTCGGAATCGTGGGGGTGCTGAAGTTCGTGGCTACCCAGTAACTCACCAGCAGTGCTCCAGCCCCCCCAGCCACGTGGGCTCTCCGCAGCCCACTGCAGATGCTGGCAGGAGCTGCTGCCCCTCATGTTTCCTACGTGCTGTCAAGTGAGCGAGAGGCTTTTTTTGCTCTTCCTGATCCCAAATCTTCCTTCTATTTGAACAGCCTTTGTGTTTCCCCTGCTGTTTCCACCATACCTTGCTTTCTGTGCTGGCTGGGTCCCTGCACGGTGTGTTTCCCACTAAGCCCACCACCTGGGACCCCCCGGAGCGCCCCAGTGGTGTTTCCCACCTGCACTTGCCCTTTGAGGACGACCAGAGATGAACTGCAAATTGAAAAACCCCCATTTTGAATCTCTTCCTTTTTCTCCTGAAGGGCTTTTCGTTCCCATGCAGATGCTGCGCTCAGGAAACAATGTTTAATCATCCCTTGATTGAACAGAAAAGCAGCGACTATGCTCACATTCGGGTTTTTTTCTCAGAAGCTGTTAGACAATTGATCAAATGATGAGAAACCTCATTTGGCTCAGTGGGAGCGTGGTCTTCAGTTGGGAACTTATTTATGAGGTCCTGTAATGAAGATAGATGATGCTTATGGTACCTGGAATAGAAAACAGAGCTTGTAATTGAGAATGCAGGAAGGCAGCGGTTGTGTTGTGAAGTACCAGCCCTAAGAAAGCACCTGAAAAAATAGCAGGATCCTGATGCTGCTGTCGGGTGTGCATGCTTGAGATTACTTCTAACCGCTTTCGACTAAAATTATTCCATGTAGCCATACCCACCAGGAGTCTGTCAAAGGCAGCGGTCCTTGCAGCTCCACGGAGGGCAAGCGTCAGGAGCAGTGTGGAAGGAGCATTAATTAAAGAGCGCTTATGAAGTAATTGGCATTAAACATCACTGGAGCTGCCTGGCTGCAGAGTTGTAATTATTGCAGAACACAGTTGCCGGAGGCTATACACAAAACATGGTGTCACAGAGTGCAGGTGCAGCCCGGAGAAAGAGCACGTGGACGGCTTGTCCGGTGGGATGGAGCGCGGGTGGGATAATGCCTGGTACGCTCCCAGCGCGGCTGCTGTTCCTGAGGCCGCCCAAGTGTGCCGTGCTCACCAAGTTAACGTCATGCCATCTCCCTGATGAACAAGTTGTCATGGGCAGAGGCTGGGAGCAGAGAGCCGGTGCTGCTCACAGGGCTTTCCTTTGGGAGCTGCTGAATCCGCCCCGGCGCTTGCTGTGGCCAACAGGTGCTGATGGATGGGAGAGACTTCATGAGATCTTGTTAAGCGGGGACGGCTCGGGGGTTGGGTTATGGGAGCTTGACAAAGTGGTGGCAGGGAAGGTATGAAAGATGCAGACACGTTGAATAAACACTGATATCGCTGGTAAAAAGGGGGGTTGTGGGTGGGGGTCACAAGGATGAGGGTAACTGGGTGAACTGAAGATGCAGCAGGTTGGTGCGTGACTTTCACATAAAATAATAACCTGGACTGAAAGGTGGGGCTGGATGTGGCCCGAACTGCGGCTGATTTGGCGTCTGTCTGTGCACTTGCTTTTCAGAGGCAGGTTTGTTTTCTGAAGGGTTATATTTTGCCTTGGGATTCCCTGAAGAATTTAGAGCTAGCTTAAATTTTGCACATCCCTCCCACCCCAATAAATCCCCATCGGATTCTCCATCATCAGAAGTCAAGCACCCAGCTGGACAGGCAGGTCTGGCTAATGTTTGTCGCCATGTGGTAGGTCTCTTCTGCAGGATGCTGAGGGAGATGGTTCTTCTATGACTCTGTTTAGCAGGGAATAAAAAATTTGTGTTGCATGAAGAGAAGACCACCATCGTAACAGTGGGCTGGTTCTGGTTAGCTCGTCGGTGGCTTTGCAGCACCCTGCTCCCCAGCACTTCATTTCTCCATGGCCACTTTCAGAATAACATGTTATTAGAGGATATCAATGCACGACTCAGCCAGTCAGGGCATCGACATTTGCAAATTAGGTTCTGCAAGCTTATAATTTGGGTGATTTGTGTGGCAACGCACAATCCTCTAGGAGCAGCGCTCACATCACGTGTGCTGGATTCCCACTCCTGTATTATCTTTCAGGGCTTCCCCCTGCCGCAGCTCCCCATCCTCCGTCCTTCTCCAGGCAATTACTCAGCTGTTTCTCAGCTGTTCCTTGTAGCGTGTTGCTGCCACGGATGAGAAGGCAGTACCGCTGCTCCATGAGTAGAGGTATTACTTCTATATTTTTTTTTCCCCTTTTTTTATGGCTGGGATAAGCTGCCCTCGAGCTGCTGGAACAGCTGTGGGTTGGGGACAGTCGAGTGCCAGGCGTAGCAGTGCCCGAGTCCAGAGGGAGCAGGGAATTGAACAGCTCGAGTTAGTTATTTATGTTCCACGAGCCTGTCATTGCTCATGTTTGCAGGAGACTGATACCCGAGCTTTGCAAAATGAGGCTCTTTGGAGGTGTGTAATTAGGGAAGGGCTAGTAAAATAAAACTGATCTCCTTAGGCTCGAGTCCTAACAAATCCTCATGCTCCCTGAGCAGTTGATGGTTTTCACGCTGCGTTCATCCCAGGGCTGATGAATGAGGACCTGCTTCCTTTCTTCACCCCTTTAATTTACCAGGAAGCCCATCTGCAGTTACTGTTAGATTTGGGTTTAACCTGCTTTTCTTTTTTTCCACATCTGAGGGCAAACTGCTCTCGGCCAAACGCGCAAACAGCCTGTTGTTATTGCTGCTTATCAGACCATGCTGCTGTGGCTCCACGAGCTGATGCTTTTCTTTTCCTGATGGGTTTCTCTGGGAGGATGCTTTATTTTGGCCACAAGGTTTTCCAAAACCTGTAACCTCCTTATCCTGTGCACGGGGGAATGAGGATAAAGCCATGGAAGAAGAGGGATGCTTTGCTGGGCTCTGCCTTGGCAAGGAGATAGCAACACTTGGGCACATATCTGAAATGCGTCCCTTGCAGGTTGGTCTTAGTTGGATTTTGAGGTAGTAAAGGCTTATTTAACTAGAGAAAGAAAATTGGCAGCAATAATCATTGTCATCTGGCTGTGTGTGAGGTTTTAATTAAATACTTATCCTTGTTCCTGTTAGTTGCTTTTAAGAACCTGGCACCTTTCGTGCTGCCGAGCAGCTTTCATGTGCTGTCAGGAGGAAAAGCCTGATCAGGTCGGACCCACCAGTTCTCCCCTGGCTTCTCTTATTACTTCATTTGTCTTCAGCTGCTGCTGTCAGCACTTCTTACAGGCACCGAAGATGCTCTCCTATATATCTAGAACTCAGGCAATATTCAAGCAGAGGTAAAAGCTGCTCGGTTCCCTTTGTGTCATCCAAACCAAATATCCCAGTGCAAAGCCCTTTGCTTCTCTTGCCCAGTAGCTTTGCATATCATTTCATGGGTGCCTCCCTGGGGCCTCTGCCTGGTGGTGCTTAGCTGGCCAGGGAATGGGCAGGGCAGTGGTGGTGACCTGCAAGGAGAGCTGGGAGCACAAAGGAGCTGCTGGGCATGGTCCTACCCCAAGTTTCTACCCGTCACTTCATGTTCAGAGGTTGTCTTTCTGCTCCAGTGCCCTTTGGGAAAGGAGGTCCCCAGATCTTCAAGGCATAAACCGTTCCCTTGGTCCTTTTGCATCCCCTTTCCTGAATGTGGTTGAGATGTGAACCTTAAGAAGCAGGACCCTGCAGCTCTGTGCCCTCGCGGCCAGATCAAGGCAAGGGATGGGGGATTGATACCCAAAATCTGAGCCCAATCCATGTATCCATAGGCATCTAATACCTTAAACAGCTGTGCAACCTAAAGAAAAAATTGGAAAGTTATGTGTTAATAATTTTCTGCTGTTCCTTAATACTTGCTTGCTCGCTCCTTTCCAGTGGTTCTCCTGACCTCAGAGTTATGCTCGTTCATTCATTGTGTGGTGTGGCCGATCGCAGCTCCCCGCCACAGCCTGTGTTTCTCCCAGGCTTTGTGGGAGACATTTCAGCACTGAATTGTTTCCCAATGCGCCCGTTGAGTTTCTTTTAAGGAAAAAGTGATCCTGGAGGGGTCCTGAAAAAAGTCCTAGTTTCAAAATAACAAATGGGTTTGGGGAAGATGCACTGTGTTTGTGCAGAGGAATCACTCACCGTGGCTCTGCCTGTGTTGTACGTTTGTGGGAAACCAAAGCGTGTGTGTAAGGAGACGAACCCAACCTAATGCCCCCCAAGTGCCAGGTGCTTTTCACTGACCGAGCCGTCTGTTGGTTGTCACAAGACCGAGTTGTTATCTCACTGTTCTGTGTTGAGTTTGGGGATTAAAGGGAATGTACGTTGTGCAGAGCTGAGAACGTGGGGGGAGCTGCTGACGCACCGTATCACGGCGTTTGCTGCTGTTTTCTCATGCTGTGGCTTAGAATGAGATGTGCTCTTTTCCTGGGGGGAGGCACACACATGCACCACTCCCCCCACCCCACCCCCAGTTTTCCTGGGGATTGCACGGTGGGTTTGCCTTTGGTGGGGCATCTTCATGACCCAAGAGGTCCCTCCTTGTCCGTCCTGTCATCCCTGCTATGCTCCAGCTGCAGTGGTGGGGGAGAGCTGGAGCATCTGCACACACACCCCCCACACCCCCCCCCAGGACATGGCTGGTGGAGCTCCGTAAAGCAGCACCTGCTCCTCGGGCCAGCGTGCGGCCGTCACTTAGAGGCATAGCCCGTGTAATCCACACTGTCCCCTGAACTTTGTTTTTTTTCCCACATCCACAGCTGCTGTCAGAGTTGTGCTTGCTCGAGCTGTTTCCAATGCACCGGGTTTTTAGGCAGTTTTCAGTTTTTCCAAGATGCTTCAGCCTAGGTTTTTTTTTTTCTTTATTTGCATAAAAAAATGAGTATGAGTATCGGCTCCTCGAGTCACCCTGTGCCTTGGAGAACTCTTGGTCCCCCTCATCACAGATGCCCCAGATAGGGCAGAGTTGGTCCTGGTGGTTTTCTCACAGAAACATGCCGCTCAAAGGAAAGAAGTTGAAGGAGTGAATATTTTATGTTCTCAGGAAAAAAAAAAGTTGACTGTGAGAAACCTGAGCCCCCAAACACCATGCAAAACCAATGAAAAATGACTTTAAACCTTTAAATGGCAACGGGGCTCCTCTCCGAAGAGGGAACTCTCAGGGATGTTTTTGCTTCATTCACAAACCCACTTTTCCCTTGTTCGGATAAAAGCTCCCACAGAAAATTTACAACCTTTGCTATGGTAGAAGCTGAGCTACCGAAGGGCAATCCACACATAATAGAGAAAGAGGGGCAATAAGGAGGCAAATAATGAAAAACCTGGGTATGTCATACAACGCAGGATGCCAGAAGTCATCTAGCCAGAAGACTGAGGTATATATGTGTGATATATATATATAAAATTATAAAATTATAAAATTGAGGTTTATGGCTTACAGGAGCAACTGTTACAAAAAAAAGCAGAAGAATCCCTGCCCTGCCCCTGTGCCAGGTTCTCCCTGGCTGACATATGGAAAGGAGGAATAATTTCTCCATCGCTGCTGTTGCTTTTCTGCCACCAAACACATTCACATTCCCAGTGTCACACACAGAGATAACAGAAAAGCTGTTCGGGGCTTGTTTAGCAAAATGAAATTGTATCTCCTTCAGCCTTTAAGGAAAAGCCATGTCACCAGTCAAGTATAAAGAATTGCTGACCCTTGTTGCTGAGATAAGGGTATAATATCAGGCTTTTTTCTTCCCTCTTCTCCCGCTCGATATAAGTTAGGAGCGTGCCTGCCTGAAGACACAAATCAAAGCCCATCGCTTTTACCTTGAGTGAAATAATGCTGTCAAGTACAGCAAGACCCAGAAGAGCAGCTGGTTCGTAGAAGCTGGTGGGACCTCATCCCCATGTCTCTGGCACCGGGACCCCCGTGCATGCCATGAAGCCCAGTGCTCAGGCAGAGGGTGACTAAATCCCAGCTCTTGCAGTTTTCCGCCTGTTGGGTCCCACTGCCATTCCAGTGGGTGGAAAGAATTCCCTGAGCCTGTCGGGAGCCGCTTTTATCTGTGCAGATACCGGGGCCCCTTATGGGAACTCTGCTGGGGAGAGGATGATAATATAATAAGAATGTGACAGTGAGAAAGAAAGGTAAAGCAATGAGAAAAGACAATGCCTGACAGTCCAGGATGGAAAGAGATGCTTACAGGAGGAGATAATTCCTATCTTTATGCCCAGGGAGGTTTCTGTCCATTACTCACTTTAGCAATAATAAGAGTTGTGTGGCCAAGTCCTAAAGAGTGGCTTATTATGAAGAGTGCAGCCCACTATAAAATGTGTCATCCAGAGCGATAGACTTGCCTTGCAGCTCCGTTATCCCAGAAATGTGATGATAGAGAGAAATGAGGGCTGCAGCCTGCTGCAGCTGCTCTCCGGGAAGAGCCGTCTGGCTCGTGCGTGGCTGCCGGTGGCACTCAGCTGCCCCGTGTGCTCTGCTCACAGCCTGGGCCACCTTGCCGAGGTCAGCCCTGCTGCTGGCTGAGGTTTGGAAGAAGCTATGGAGCCCTCCGGCATGACTGGAGAAGTGGGCGTTTGTAATTCTTCATCCCAGTGTGCCTGGAAGACTTGGATACCCAAAGAGCTGTTGGAGTAGGATGAAGTCCTCCATGCTGTTGGGCTCATTTGCTCAAGTTCATTATTTCTGGGAGCATCCAACCTTCACCCTCCCACAGCCCACTGATGTGGTGTGAGCTGGTAGCCTTCATCCAAGCCTTGCAGACCACCCCCCACACACATCTATGGGCTCATTCGTTCCCTTATAGCAGACAGAAGTCAAACCCCAGGTTGTGCTATATGTGCTGGACTTCACCTGCCGCATGTGCGGTCAGGTGTAACACGTGGCTATTTGGTGCATCTCTGCTCGCACTTACTGCCTTTACCAGGACCTGCAACTCAGCATCCACTGTCGCTGAAATGCCTCCTGAAGAGAAACCTCACTGCTGCCCGTGCAGCCTCTGGCTCGGGGGAAGGTGCCCTGGAGCGCACAGGGTCAGCTCCGAGCTGGGCTGGCAAGCTGGCTCCCAGCGCTGCCGGTGACGGGGCTGTTCCTGAATTAGTACGAGCGTTTTGAGTCCGTGCTCTCCGCTGTTGCCAGCCGTGGAAGTTTTGCCAGCTCTGTTTTAATAATGAAGGCAGGCTGGCAGATTGCAGACTTAGTGGAGAAAGCCGTACAAGGAGGGGATGCGGCAGAGCTGCATTGTGCCACGGCGGTGGCAGGGAGGGTGGGCTTGGGGCGGGGGGTGGCAGGGCAATGGGGGCTGCTGACAGCAGCAGCAGGTTTCACACAGCACTTTCGGCTTCAGGTCTCCCGGTGCTTCATGAAGCATCGTGGCTTTTGGTTTTCCAGCAGATAGAATCAAGCAGAAGACTTTAACTGAACGGTTTGAGGGTACAGGCGTGTGTCTGCTGCTTTTGAATGGATGTACCGATAGGGCCACGTGGAGGAGAAGGGAATTTGGGGGACGGGAGACAGTGAGTGAGCTGGGCTGGCATTTAAGAAATAAACCAAGGGGCTGCCCGTGAGTAGAAGAAGGATGAGCTCTGATTATCCAGGCTTGTTCTGGGTGCTCAGTGCTTTGGAGTCAATAGTTCATTCCCCACCACGCAAGGGTGGAGCAAGACAGCCATGCATTTAGTTTAACAACCAGAAAAGAGAAGCCAAGAACAAGAGCCCAGGGCTGGCTGCTTTCCAGGGCTGGCAACCACCTCTGCCAGCAGTTTATGGGATGATTTGATGGTGCAAAGGGTCACCTGATAAGACTTAGACAAGGCTCACCTGAAGGATGCTCAGGTGGCAGCCGGCAGCTCTCATCCGCATGCCTTTGGGGGAGACCCGCAACGGCAGCAGCTGTCTCAGCTCGCCCACATAGGCAGGGTACCCTTTCCCATTTGGCAGCTGCCAGGTACTTTTTAAATGCTTCAGCAGTGTTTCCTTGGTACCACTGTCAGATGCAGATCACAACATGTGTAGGAGAAATATTGAACTCTACATCCAGCCACTTGATTGCATGGTGAGCACTGTCCCGTTAGCACGTTAGATGCATGGCTATTCCTGTTTCTCAAATGCAGGTGTTATTTTTAGCTCTGACACGTTGCAAGTATCAAGTAACCAGTAGGATCGGGTGCTCTCGACGTGGTGCCGGGGAATTCACACAGGGGAACCCTTGGGATTTACCGTGTAAGTTAAGACTGGACCCGGCTGCCAAGGATGAGGCTGGATTTCCCCAGCCATCCTGACCGGCTGCTGCTGCGTGCCGGGTGGGTTTGGGTTTGCAGCAGTGCTGTGCTGGACCAGTCCTGGGGTCTGCTGCAGCTCTGCCCAGTGTTTGGGGGGTCCAACCCAGCATCACTCACTGTGAGCTTGGTGCCACCTCCAGCAGGTGCTCGTGGGTGCAGCCAGGCTCTTGTCCCGCTGCTCCGTGCAGCATTCCCCGTCCCAAGGAATGGCCAACACAATGTGCAAAATTACTTACGCTGAAGGTTTTTAAGCAAAAGCGGGGGAGGGGAAATGAACTTAGTGTTCAATCCATGGCAATCTGGGTTCATTATAGCTCCCTGCCAGCTCTGGTCTCCTACCAGCCGCTCGTTTTATTAATTTGTCCATCTGCTTTGAGGGTGAGTGACTGAAGTGGTATGGGGGGGTTTCTCTTTCCTTTTCCAGTCCGGGAAGCCAGAGGGAAAAAAAAAAAATCAGCTGAGAAATCTAGGCCATCCCATTGTGGCTCGATCTGGATCTTGAAACCATCAAGCTGAGCTTATTTGAAAGTGGCCATTTCTTTCTCAGTCTCACTCTTTTGATTTTATTTTGATCTTATTTTATTCAGTCATCTGGAACAAGCAGGCGCAGAGTGCAGGTGAAAGCAGAGAAAGCTGATAATAGTTCTCCAGCAGCAAGTTGGGCATAAAATAGCTTTATCTGTGGGTTTTGTCCTTTTTCTGCTCCCATTTGCAGCAGTTGAAAGGCGTTCGCAGAGGGGCCGGGGCAGGCAGGCGCGGGCACCGCAGGAAGGCTGGTTATCCCTGGGCTTGGCAAAGATGATGCGCTGGCAGGGGTTGTGCTGTGTGGGCTGAGCGGCCCACCCCGACAGTTGATATTTTGCTGGAAATCTCTGTCCTTTCTGCACATTGGGCGCTGTGGGGAGGCCGCTGCCAATCGCTCCCGTGTCCCTTCCTCGAGCCTTGGCTGCAGGGCAGCGGTGCCTGCATCCACCCTGCTCCTGCCACTGCCCCAATAGCATCCCTGACCTTAGGATAAACACATCGGTAAAGTGAAGGCTTGCACATTCAGGCTGTGGGGGTTTTTGGCCCACGTATCCCACCTGACAGCTACCTCCACTTAGCTTTTTACCCCCAGAGGGTTTCTGTTGGGTTTTGCTTCCTGCAAACTCCAAGCTTGCCGCTTTGATGTGAACTCCTTCCCTGCAGTCTGAATTGGGTGCCTGCAACCTCTTGCCAGTTCATTTTAATCGCATCATTAGCCCCAAACTTCGCAGTTCCCTTCTCTTGTGGCGGGACTCAGAGGTGTGCACTGCAGGCAGCGTGGGATGTCTGCTCACAGTTTCCCATGGGAGGGAGAGACACGGCTCCCCTGTGCTCTGCATGTTGCTCTGTGCCCTCTCCTGCATTAGTTCACCCTCTTCTATCTGAACCTTTCTTGAAACCCGTAATGTGGATTTTTCCTCCTAACCCCCAGCCTGTCTGTTATCCCTGCAAGGTCTCACAAGGTGGCAGTGTTATTGCTAGTCCACCAGTGGGTTGCTTGGTATTTGTTCAGCACAGTAAATATGTGTTTAAAGTCAGCTTTGATATTGGTTACGATGCTGCAGAACATGTTTTATAATACAGGAGGAAATATTGGGCGCAGGTGGCTTACAGCAGCCCGTCCCTGTGCCCACCATGGAAGGGGTTGCATGGTTTGTTCCCCAGCAGCTGCTGGAGCGCGGGGCACGGCCAGCACCTCCACCTCCCTGGGGACCAGGAGCCACTTGCCAGAGCAGACTTTAAAGCAGTCAGAAATGTTTTCTCCAACTAGGAAGCAAAACCCCATCTGTGTCGTTGCAGCAAGGTCCCTGACCATTAACGGAGGCAATCTTTGTCTGGTTTCTATGTTGTTTTGTTTCCCTGGTTCTCCAAAGGGGCTGGTGAGCAGCAACCACAGCAACAGAATCACACTTGTGTGAGCCCAGGTGACCCGTTTGTTCAGAGCGTGTTGCCTGGGGCTGCTGCTGGCTCCCCTGCCAGGAGAAATGGGTTTGGGGACGCAAGATGAATATGGGGATGGGATGCATGAGGCCGGGATGGTGCAGCTCTTTGCATTAGCACCACAGCTCTTTGCATTAGCGGTGCAGCTCAGCAGCGTGGCAGGGGTGGAAGTCAGCCCGGAGCATGGGGTGCAAAGGGCACCCCAGCACCAGGGTGCGGTCAGGGGGCTGCCCCTGCTCTGTCACACCCCAGCTCCAGGGTCCTGCCCTGCAGCATCTCATGTGCACCGTGGTCGTTCAGTACCAACATGGAAATCCATTATTAACAGGCCAAATTGAGGACTAAGATCAGCTCAGGCTCGGAGGCTGGGAGCTAAGAGAAAGCCCAAACTCTGCCCATGTTTTCCATAAACTGTCCCTGTCCCTCTGCTGCTCCCGGGTGCTTTGAAGCAAAGCTTTGAGCTAGAGGACGGGCACAAGAGCATTGCCCTCAGATGTATTTCCTGCGTTTATCTGCTGCTGCTCTGCTTCCCACAATGCTCTCATGAACACCTGAATTTCCTACTGCGTGGGTGCGCAGCGCTTGGGGCTTTCAGAGCCAAAGCCCCCAGGAATACCTGGTGGGTTTGGTGGCCGAAGTGGGATGTCGGGGTGGGAGGGAGTTGGGTCGGGTGGAACATGGAGGCTGCATTGCTGCCAGACACACGGATGCTGCCCCAGCACTGCTGCGTGGCTGGGCAAGTCCTCCCACTCCTCCTGCACTGTTGGAGACCCCTGTAAAATCCCAGGGGAGGGAGCAGTAAATCCCAGCTGGTGCGGAGCTGCACGCATCACCAGGGCAGTGAGGTGTCCTCTCTGCCACCCCAGATCTGGACCAACCAGCGAGACTGTGCATCACTGACTGGAGTTTTGCTCCAGCACCCTGCTGCTGACCGGATCCGAGCCAAAGTGCCTCCAGTGGGTCCCCCTTTCGCTGACCCTGCCAAAACACATGCATCGGCCACCATCAGGTGTTGGGGTGCTAGTGGTGGGGAGCTGAGGCGTGCATCCTCAGCCCTTCCCAGCAAGAACAAACTTTATGGCTCGCAAATGGGATTTCCCATCTCTGCAGCTCCATCTGCATCACTTATTGACGGAGCGGAGAAGAGGTGGCTGGGTACCACCATTATTTACTTTATTGAAAAGCTTCTGTGGGTCTCTCTTGGTACAGTATGGCAGGATTAGGGTTTCAGAAAGCAATTAGCTTATCGTGTGTCCAGCCCGACAGATTTTTAGTCTGAAATGCTTAATGTTGCATACATGCTTAAGTGCTTGGCTGAACAGGAACCCATAGGAATGTCTAAGTGCCGAAATGTTTTAAGTAGAAATCATCACAAATGTCGAGCTGGTCTCCAAATCCTCACTGTTGCTGAATATTGGTGGGAGTAAATGGCATTTTGAATGGCTGAGCCTGTGCCAATGTGTGGTTGGGGGTTCACTGGAAGAGCTGGAGAGGGGTTTATTAATTGTACAAGCTCCATCAGGCAGCAGAAGCAGAAGAGGTGAGGGCTGTGGGACTCCCCTGTAAACCCATGTTAAAACAAGCAGCCCCGGAGCTCAGTGGTGGCAGTGATGCTCTGCTCGGCGGCCGCAGGGACACACACATCTGCTGGCCAGAGCTCTTGGCTCTGTGCTGGGTTTCTCTTTTCTTTGGTGTGAAACCAGCTTTTGAAACTGGGGGGACTCCCCGTGAGCAAAAGGGTGATTGGGATCTCTGAACAACAAACATGGCACAGCGTCTCTGAAGAGTGAGCTCCAGGGGTAGTTTGCCCCATGCACCCATCTCCCCGTGCACCCAGCACTGCTGCCGGAGCAACAGCTATGCCAGGCGTGCACAGATGCAGCATGAGACTCCCTGTGAGCAGCAGGGTGTAGGACACCTTGAAAGGACAAGGGGGAATGGTTTTAAACTAAAAGAGGGTACGTTAACTAAAGGATACGTTCAGACTAGATATAAGGAGGAAATTTTTTAAGATGGGGGTGGTGAAAGACTGGCCCAGGCTGCCCAGAGATGCTGTAGATGCCCCATCCCTGGCAGCGCTCAAGGCCAGGCTGGACGGGGCTGGGGGCACTCTGGGCTGGTGGAAGGGGTCCTTGCCTGTGGCAGTGGGTTGGACTAGCTGACCTTTAAAGGTCCCTTCCAACCCAAACCATTCTGTGATCCCTATGGGTCCCTTCCAGCTTGAGATATTTTATGATTTATAAGAAGGAATTTAATACCTTCTCCTTTTATACTGAAGAATTAAGAAAATGTCTTTCTGTGGGTTCCCATCATTTAGCAGCATCCAGAGGAGCAGGTCTCACCTCCAGCATCGTGTTGCAATGCTGCGGTCATTGGGCATTCAAGGCGGCTCCAATGCTGCTGCCCCGCTGCAGTGAGGACCGGAGTGCTTTGCTCCTACCCATCAGGTAAACAACCAGGGACCCAGCGAGCTGGATTAAATTGCGATGGAGTTGGGCTTTCTCCAAGCCTCAGCTTTAGGAGGAGCTTTATATCCCAGCCATATGGCCAAGGACGCTGCTAACTTCTCTCCAGCCTCCCTGCAGAAGGCATCTTGTGATGCCTCGTGTGCGTCACCGTAGGGCTTTCAGTGTCGTTACACTTGTTGCCGATAAAAGTAATATATAATATTGATGTACATCAGCTGGCAGTCTTAAAGTGCTTTTAAATTGATGATCTGAGCACCAGAACAAGTGTTGGTTGTAAAATCAAACCACTGCCATTCTGCGGTATTGCAGGCACAGGGTGAGCCAAGATTTTGAAGTAAAAGGCAATTTTGGGGACTGCAGGACCAGTGAGTTTTCTAGTCAATCTCTTTTGAATAGAATCAGTTTCTTTGCTCTCAATTAATGTATATGCTTTTCCAAAATGTGTCAATTAAAAAAAATCCTGAAGGGGATTGATAAAATGAACACTTTTTGTTTTCTGAATTTGGTGTCATTGGGTATTTCAGAACTTTCCTTTAAGAATTCAAAGCTTTTTGTTGGGAATTTTCTGCAGAGAGTTTTTTTTCCCCACACTACTTCATGCTATTCTGTAGCATACCAGAAGTAGCAGAGTCCGACTGTTTTAGTGTTGCACAAAGATGAGGCATTGCTCCAAAGGCTTTGGTCTGTCCCATGTAGCATCTGCCCATAATGACTTTAAAAAAAGTGAAAAAAATATAAATAAGCTTCAGTTCATGCATCAGTAGCACATGCCAGTAGTGAATAATTCCATACTGGTATCAGTACTGCACTGGGGAGCTACAGGAACCTCGTCAAAATAATCTACGAAACCATAACGGGGGGAAATCAGAACTTCTAATTTCTTGTCTTTGTTTTACTCCACCGTGGTTTTTCAGAAATGCTTCTGCATCAGCCACAGCCTCTCGCCAGGGTCTGCAAGGGCCACAAGCCTCGCCGGGGTGGGTTGCAAGTGCATACGTTACCTCCAGCAAGGCTCAGCTTCCTAAATCTCCTGGCAGTTTGAAAATGTCACCCTTCATCTTCACCCTGTTCATCAAGTTCCATTCAAGGGACGGCCCCAAAAAGGGACCGAGGTGCTGTATTACAGGACTTTCCAAGGTGCAGCGTAGCAGGGAAAACGAATGTCCCTGGAAGTATATAAACTTCTGCTGCTTTATCCCGTGCCTGCTAAGTCCCAAAGCTTGTTAAATCCAAAGGTTTGCAGCAACGGTTTAATGTCTTAAGCACTGACCCAAATTACTCGCTGTCATTTATCATGCTATAAATGATGTATAAATGCTGCAACTTGGGGAAAGATTGTCTCCTCCACAAGCCCTTTCATGGCCCGACAGTTCTGCATTTACAAGTTTTATTGGTTTAGAATGCATTTGATAGCAACAATTTGACTTTTACTTATTGTAATGCTTTTTTTTATAAGCAGATTGGTTTGGTTTGAGTTTGTTTTTAAAAGCCTTATTCATCTCTAATCCAGAATAATACTATCTCCATGGCTTTTAACGTGATTAAATAAGGACAGCCTATGACAACACTGGGCAATTCAGTTTCCCAAAGAATATTGGATTTAGCACTGTGTGAAGCTGCTGGGCCATAAAAGGAAGAATTTTGGTGGCCAGTTCGGGCAGTCCTTAGTTCAACCCCTGCTCTCCCTGAAGGTCACTGTAGTACAAGTGCTCCATAATTAAAGGGTGGAGAAGAAGAGCCTTTTTCAATTGGTTTTAGCCCCATCCCTAGATCTATTGCTCTAAGCTGTGCCGCATTCCCTGCCTGTGATGCAGGAG
Organism: Falco naumanni; assembly: GCF_017639655.2. NCBI lineage: Eukaryota > Metazoa > Chordata > Aves > Falconiformes > Falconidae > Falco > Falco naumanni. The sequence goes on along the minus strand of NC_054057.1, from coordinate 85,761,485 downwards.
CTCTTAATGTCGCAGGATTTCCTTGCTTCAAAGCATGTTGGTGTCCAGTGGTTGGAGGATTGGGGTGACTGCTGAATCACCATGGCTGGGGACTTGTCCACCATTAAGTAACCGCTCTGCAAAGCTCTTGGGATCGCACAGTCAGCACTGTCGCATCTCCTGTCCTCCCTCCATTGCCCTCATGCACATGCTCCGCTCTGAAAGGCAGATGCTGAAGCCCCCAGGGAGGACACAGAAGCGATTAGTTCCCTGTGTGATCTTGTGCCAGTCACTCAACCTCATTATGTCCTGCTTTCTTTGTGCTTAACGAGCGGATAATCTCTGCCAAAGTAGCTTTCCGTAAGGTGCTATAGGATAAACCCATTGGCAGCTCCGAGGTGCTCCAAGGTGCTGTGCTGCAGGGATGTGCCAGCAGCTGAGCCCGCAGCACGGCGAGGTGATGAATCCACTGTGCAGGGCAGAAACCCGTAAATGCAGCAGAGAGAATAAGATGATAGGAAGAATGAAGTGCCTCCTTGTTATTGCCACTCCTTGTAATAGCAGGGCGTTGTAAAAGGAAGTCGTAATTCACAGACGAGAGAAAGCCAGAAGCCAAAATCCTCCACTGGTGGAAAGTAATCTAGGGATTGGGCTTATTATGTCTGCTTGCATAAACTCACACGTCTGTCTTGATATCATCAAAGCTCTTCAAATCCACATTCCTCCTGTATCAGTAAAAATGTAATTTTTCAGGTCTTTCCCCGACAGTGCTTGTCTTCAACCGTGAGGGACTGGGCAAGGGTGCGTGTGTCTTCCAGGCTTAGGACCAGGACTCTCCGCCTGCATCCCCAAAGCTCATCATACGTTTGGGAAGGGAGGCAGTTCCCCTCAAGCCATCACTCATTGCCAGGTCTGCCACTAGCTCACAGAACCAAAGGGATATGTTGTGGTGTAGCTTCAGTTCCTGTTTCTCCAGAGTTTCCTGGCTCTTTGGAAGATGGTTCATAATTATGGGGCAGTTTGTCCACGTCTGTGATGTCATGAGTAGCTGTCAGATAACGGAAGGCGATGGTGGTGGGGTGAAAGCAAAGCCACTTCTGCTTCTCTGAGTGTAGCTGCCCTTTAGGTAAATGATAGTCACTTCTACAGCAATTAGTGCTTTCTGAAGTGTGTTTGATTAAATTAGGTATCTCTCTTCTAAACGTGGGAATAATTAATCTATCAGTGACTTGAGTGCTGGCAGCTTTGTCTCTTTGCTGTCAACTTTCAAAGACATGTCCAAGCAGTTGGGGAAGGGAGGAATTATTTTCAAGTCCTTATTTCTATGAATTCTGAGACCACTCATTGGGACCTTTTCTCTTAACCATGTGTTTAATTTCTGAAGCCTTGACTTAGCGTGCAGTCAGGTGGATGGCATGTTAAGCACTGAAGTGAGGCGTATGTCTTGTATTTTGTTGAATCAAGAGCACATCTCGTGGTTGGTAGGTCTGGACACTGGGTTCCCTTTTAGAGCAGAAATCGAGGTGCCGCAGGGAAGCACAATAAGTGAGTCTTATAAGTGCAGGATGGGGCTCTGCGCCCGTTCATCTCCCGGTGCGTTTCTGAGCTGGGAAATGCCAGCAGCTGCCAATGGTGGGAGGATGCTGGCCCCAGTCCAGCAGCTCATTTCAGAGCTTCAGCACCGCCGTGGCTGCAGCGGCTGCTCCTGGCAGGGCAGCCTCGGTGGCCTTGGCCAAGGCTACATGGAGGTGGCCACTGTGGCCGCCAGCCTCCGCGTGCCTCGGGGATGTGCCGGCTCACATCGGCGCTGCTTTGCTCTGTGGCTGCTGCTGGAACCTGGCACAGCTTTACTGCCCTCCTGTCTGAGCAGGAGCTTTGCCGGCAAGATCAGCTCGTGGCACACCGCTCTGCTGACAACGAGGGAAGTAGGCATGAAGTATAATTAAATTGAAAGCATATTTAAACTGTTTTCTGAGCACTACTTATGAAGGAGCAGGGATATTCAGAGCATATTAAACTGTCAAATTTAATAAATCTTAAGCAGCATGGCCATGGTCCAACACCAATGCATATTTTTTGCAGCACCATTTAATTAAGAGTGAGTATTGTTCTTTAAGCTTATTCGTTGTTCATCTGAAGCAGAGTGTGCAGTAAGAGCCGTGGAAATGAGTTGGTTCAATGAATTAGACCTGGCTGCCGCTTTTTCATTCGGTAATCTTAACCCAGAAAAAGGAAACACCATGGAAAAGATAAGGCTGTTATGGGGAGTAAATCGCCAGGGTGACGTGGCAGAGAAGTCGGCGCCGCTTGCTCCATCCAAAAGCGGTCGGATGACAAGGGCTGCGTTTAAGGCTTTCATGGAGATGAGTTAACATGGCAACAGGTCAGGGCTGGAGCAGGGCTTAAAACTGGTCATTGCTTTTATCCCAAAGACACAGCCGGCCAGTCGCGTGCTCTGCCGTGAGCCTGGAGGGGTGTGCTGAGCTGGAGTGTGGCTGTTGTAACTGCAGTATTATCTTGATGAAAATGGCTTTTCTCTTCCCTTCCATTACAATCTTGTTCCTCTGTGGCTTTTTGAAGCACGTTGAGCAGACCAGGGTGTGAGAAGCCATCTTCCACAGAAACCACTCAAATGTGGTCACTCTGGTGTTAAAAATGATGACATGGTGATGGGAGCTGTCAAAAAAGAGAATTGTAAGGGTGCGAAGGACCCGACCTTTCTCCCCAGGGTTGTGCAACTGGGAAATTGTCTCCAGCCCTTCTGAGCAGCTTTGCAGGGGTGGGATGCTTTGCCCAAAGGCATTTGCATGGTTGCCCATGTGGACACATCCATATGGGGTTGATAGCTTCTTTTCCACACCTCAGCTCTCTGAATCAAGGGATGGCCGAAGGGCTGTCTGGGTTGCCATTTCCCGAGTGGAGGCTGCAACCAAAACCACCAGCAATTTTAGGGAGAAAGAAAAAGCAGGTGATGGAAAGGATGGAGGAGCAGTGGGCCGTGCAGAAGCCTTGTGTTGCTGCTTGGGTCCAGCTCTGGGCTGGGGTCAGCTGCTCCCAGTTTGATAGTGCTATGCTGGCTGAAGAAACTGCTGGTAAAGAAGAAGTGTTTTGTGTGTCTCAAAATTTCACAGACATTGATAAAGTCTGGGGAATCCAATTACTGTTCTGTGGAAGTGACAGGAGAGCTAGAAAACTCACTCCACAGAAATGTGTGAAAATAACCCCAATTTTTTACGATCACTCCTGGGTTTCTCTTCCAACCCAATCAAATGCAGGGTTGCAAAGGGTTGCTGGGTGATAGTCTGTTCTCTGAAAACTCAGGTCCAGGGCTGGAAACTGCTGCCCCACTTTGCAGAAACTTCTTGACATATGTCCTTGCACATACCCCTTCACTCTCTATATTATTGGGTTTATTGCTTTCACTCGGTTAACAATTCCTAGTAAACAAAGTGAAATATCACCCAGTGATGGGTGAGGAGCAGAGCGAGCATGTAACGGTGTTACCTCGACTGGCAGCCCTGCCTCCAGCACTTGGCAGCTCCCAGACCGCTGGAGCCAGATCTGTCCTGGTGCATCTCGTAAACCTCCAAGATTTTTCTCTTCCATGGATGTTGCTGTTCCCCTTTGCTCATGGTAATGCGTTTTGGTAAGTCGGTTTGAGTCTTATCAGCAACATGAGCATTTTAGTGCATAAAACAGGCTCAAATCTTGTTGTCCCAGCAAAGCCTCTTACCAGATAAGGGCGAGGAGTTGGGGGGAGGGATACCTGGCAAGGCGCAGCATGGGAGGTGCAAAAACTCCTTCCCTGAGTGCTCACCTGAATTGATTTGGGAGTTAATGGGTTGGCTGCTGAGCTTACATTTGTATGTACTGATCCGTTTGGCCCCAGCCAGTACAGCTAGTTGTCCTTAGGTGATTGCAACACCATTGCTAGGTGGTTTTTCTTTTTTTGGGAAAAAAAAAAAATAGATTGGAAGATGCATACAGTGATTATATGTTATATGCAGGTTTATAGCAAAATGAGAGGGGGTGTGCTGTAAGACACACCATGCTGGGGGGCTCGAGCTCTGCCGTGTTTCTGCACCCGGTCAAGTTAGCTTGAGAACTGCATACAGTCAGCTGTACCCCACGGTGGTTGTTGGCTCACTGCTAACACCAGCCCTCTGTCAAAACGGCAGGCAGGCGGGCTGTTCAGCGGAGCTTTGGGCCCTGGCTGGAAGTCGCAGGTCCCCAGATCAGCGCCCAACACAGCGAGACACTGGGCAAAGGTCCCTGGGCAGCTGCAGCCTTGGCAAGGGGCTGGGAATACTGGGAGTGCTGCAGGAGAACCCTGACCCACCTGCAAGCCTTAGCATATAGATTTAGTCCTAATTTTGCTGGGACTCCTTGAAGGTTTTAACGAATTTTGAAGCCCTGCAGGTTGAGGAACCTGGCACAGAACCATGTAATGAAGCAGCGCGAGCGGGCCAGGCACAATGCTGATAAGCGGCTGAGGCCAAGGACCGCGGTGGCAGCCCTGTTTCTTATGGCTAATGCCAAGCCATGTTCTCCAGCCCCTTGCTGAGTGTGTATCCCTGTGTGGAGCGAGAGCCTGGCAGGGAGGAGGCAGCTGCTCAGTCAGGGTAGAACGGGGACATTCCTCAATTTTCTGAAGGCACTTTGAGCTCTGCTGAGGTCCTGCTGAAGCCCCAAACTCCTCTAAATGGCATTTGATCTGTGCTGCACAAGGCTGCTGATAGCAGATTTCAGGACACAGGGGTGGCTTTTGCTGTTTAGGTCAGTCAGCAGGGCTGCCCCTTACCCATTCCCATCCTTCAGAAGTACCTAAAAATTGCAGGTATTGTTGTAACACTCCAGATGTTGTTCCTTGGAGCCGGGGTGGGGGGGGTGTGTGGGGGGGAGTGGGGGGGGGGGGGGGGGTGGGGGGGGGAGCGAAGTCAGAATAATTTACTAAGGAAATTCAAATGCAAATGAGGGAAGCTTTCCCAAGATCAGGCAAAATAAAACATTAAAATTCACACTCACCACTTCTGTCACACTTTCTTAGGCTCTGACAGTGAGGAGGCCAACATTCAGCAATTCCTCATTTGGAGCTGTCAGTCTGTAACCTTCAATTTAGATAAAACACCAGAGAAACTAAAGTCCCCTTCCTCGTGTCCTCTCCTCTCCTCCTCCCCGCTTGGGTCCCTAACAAAAGCCCAGCGGCTCCTGCCCTTTTTTTCTACCCAAACCTTGGGAATGATGAGACCAGGGAGGCTGTAGTTTTGCTATTTCCCCTCCTGTGTGCTACATGGAGACCCGCACCCCACAGTTACAAAGAAATCTGAAATAGCAAGTGCCAGGCTGTAATAATTTGCAAATCAAGAGCCGAGATGCCCTTCTGTGGAGCCGGGGCATGGTGCATCCTCTCCTGCCCAAGGGGCTTCAGCTCCCGTTTGCTTCAGCTCATCTTTTTTGCAAACTTGTTTGCAAAAGCTCATTGTGACCTTGTCGTTTGTAACTGGATCAGGGGGACGCTGCAGGAGAGATGCTAAACTTGGTACAAAGCTACAAACCACGTTTGAGGGGGTTTCTTGGTGGAAGCATTCCATGGCATGAAACTCAGCTGCTTGCGGTGGAATATAGGGAACAGCAAGAACACAGGATCGCTCTTCGGGTGCCCACCGGAGCCGTGCTCAGCAGATCAGGGAGCAAAGCCCCTTTGCTGGATCCAGCTCTGTCTCTATCTATGCAGGTGTTAATTTTTACAGCTAAGCTTTAATTGAGTTGGTGATGTACTGTGGAGGGGGTGGGGGGACAAAAAGGAAAGGCAAAATTGCCACTTAAAGATGACAAGTGATTAGGTAGTGATGGGTAGATTGTCAGAAGCAATTAAGCTGAAGGCTGATGGTGCAGGCGCGCGGGGACATGGGGCATTGCACGCGGTGAGGTACAGGGCATGGTGCAAGCAGGGGAAGGCACCGCATTGATAAAACCAAATGAGGTAACGGGGGAAATCCTTCTCTTGCAGTTAGTCACTTTTAATTGCTAAGATGTTTCCAGAATTACATGTTCTATTGCCAATAACCTCCCCAGAAGTTTGCAAAATGCTATTTTAAAGCACGTTCTCCACCCCCAACCTCCCAGCCCAGCTTTTGGAGAAGACCTTGAAACGGAGCCTAGCATATGCTTCCCCTGTTACACTGCGGCCGGGGTGTATTTCTGGCACCATTCAATGTCAAAACACTCCCTGTATTTTTAGTAAAATTGCTCAGTAGGCACGAGCTTCTTGCAAACCAAGGAAAAACAGAGCTCCCTTGCAAATATTCTTGGGATTCCTTGAAAGGGTAGCAGGCTCTTGCATTCCTCTCGCCACAATGGAGCAATCCCACTTTAATTAAAGAAATAACGAGGGTAGAAATGCACCGAGAGCAGCAGATGGGGTTGCTTCACCCAAGCCCGAGGGCTTGCAGGGTTTATATGCATTTTAATTCATGCCCTGTTCGTGAGCACCACAGACAAGTGGCTTTGAGGGGTTTCTTTAGGTTTTCTGCAACCAATAAGATCTTAAACGCAAAGATGTTCCAGGTCTTAGGAAGAAGAGGTCTGGAGGCCTTTGCAATGACTCTGAACTGGAATGCAAATATTTTTCAGTTCAAGCTCTGTCTCCAGCTGGAGAGAGAGCAAACAAACAAGCAATGGGCTCAAGCAATGCAAAGGGCAGATAAGAGCTGCCGAGAGGGAGAGACCAAAGTCATTCCCTTCTGATGACGATGCTGATAAAACATCTGAAGTAGGAGGACTTGATGACTCTGTGGGATCAGCTTCAGTGAGCTGCAGCCACGGTGTGTCCTGCTGCGTCTGCAGACTGCTCTTCGCCGTGGGTCAGCCACATCTGCTCTCTTTTGGTGCAGGGGGGATTATCTTGCTGATTAGTTTTTAAATGAATGGTGTACCCTGTTTTTTTGAACCAGTAATGTGGTGCCCGAGGAAGTCTGAGCCATGTAAAACCATGTTTTCTGGAGCCTGGGAAGAGGGACAACGGGCTTTGAATTGATCCAGTGCAGGCACAGCAGATGCCTGGTCTACCTCTGATCTACCCCGTGGTGATTTAGTCCAAGTCTGTTCTGACTGTTTCAAGCTATTTCTTCAAATCGGAGTAAAACAACAACAAAAAATTCATCCCTGACCACCCCTGTGCCCTGAAACAACCACATCTCCTTTGGCACATACTTTCTGCCATTTCAAAATGTTCTTTGCTGCCGTGGCCTTCATCTCAGATTTTAATACACTGAATTTGGTTGGCAGGGAAGAAAACCTCAGATTTTTCCCTTATTTTTAATCCTTCAAGGGACTGTTTAGTCACGACTCAAAGTGGACTTGTGTTTCTGTGTTTTGTGAAAGATGCAACTTTGTCATTGCAAAACAACTGTATGGCGGATGCAAAAACAGAATAAATCATGAGACGGATAAAGGAAGGGGTGGGATGCTTTTATCTGTTTACTTAGATGTTGTCCCCAAGTATTAACGTTTTATGCCACTCATACTCACTTTCAAATCTGCGAGACAAGGAAGTTGCATTGAAGGGGATGAGAAGAGATAATGCAGTGGAACATAGTTAATAATTAATATTAATGTTTCAAAAGAATTTATGGTGGCTGTGGAGGGCTCTGTGCCACGTGTTTATCTCAGCAGCATTTTTGCTTTTTGCCTGCAGACTGCAGGGTGCAAGACTCAGGTTTTTAATCTTGTGCTAAATGCATGTTGCTAAATTGAACTGGAGGCTTTAACAAGAGCGATGGGGAACTTGAGCTGGTCACTGAGGTTTCAGGCACGTGTATGCAGGGCAGCGGATCCCTGGGCAAAAGCTCCTGAGCCAAGATTCATCATCCGTGATGCAGCCTCATCTTCTTAGCAGCCCCTCACCAGGGCTTCTGGGTTGATGACTTTGCTGGTGGAAACCAGCACCGTCCTGGTGAGGATGGCAGGGCAGCAGGTCCAGGAGTGTAGCTCTGCTGGGATCCAGGATTTGAGCAGTTTGTTCTTCTTCTGTTCCCTTCTCTTTGCAGTCTCTGGGGTTTCAGGAAGCATGGGCAGATATTTAGGTTTCATTGACAGCAGGTATCTCCTAGGCTTTCCTGAACGAGCCATCGCTGTGTCCTCATGAAAGACAGAAAAGTGAGATATATTGTTACTGCTGAGCTCCTGGAGCCTTCAGCAAATTTATCTCCGACTGCTCTGGTGAGGCATGGGAGATGAGAAGGGGATACAGATGCACATGCCCTTGCTGTCACTGCTACGCTGTAAATGCAATTTCATCAAATCCTAATTTCATTCATATTCTGACACTTTGATTGAGCTGTACGCCGGTGCTGTCCGGGGCTGCCACATTAGCATGGGTTAATATAGATTTGGAGGCAGTTCTGCGTTTGCCACTCTGCAGGATTGATGGGCTGTGCCGTCAACAGAGGTGAAACGGCTGCTCCGCTATCAGCCGTCCCCAGGCATTGGCTTCCAGCCTCCCGCTGTGCTGCCTTTCAGACAATAAATCTGATTCATGCTTATGCCAGCTTGGTGCCATCACACGGGGGCATACGCATGGTGCTCGGTCAGCAGCGGCAGGTTGGGTGCTTGGATGGAGACCTCAAAATGTGACTATTTGTCACAGCTATCTGTCCATGAGTCTGGGCTGGGAACGTGGGGGCCAGGAGGTCCCACTCTGCAGCCCTTTGCTCTTCACTTGGTTCATCCATCAGGTTATGTAAGTGCCGAAAATGAAGTGCACAGAGGATTTCCGGGTCTAGGTTTTTGTCTGATTTTGTTATCAGGGTCTTTTGATGCCTTGAAACATCCCCAGCCCTCAGACTTGACACCACCTTTTAGCAAAGTGCCTGCAGTGCAAGTTGGCCATAACATGCAAAAGTGCCTTCTTTTGTCCAGGTAAATTGGGACCATCCATCACAGCCACCCCTCAGCCCATCTGGTCATCTGGGCAAGAAACATGATCATCTCCAGCATGTGCTGAAAGTCAGGAGACTCCTGCCCAAGGAGCCTTAGCGCAATTCCTGACTGCAGAAAATGTCTTTTACTGCATCCCCCATTTCGGGCCAGACAAATATCAGATCAGCCTACTGGTGATCGAGACTGGCCTAATCAATTACCAGAGTGCTAATTGGCGAAGGCAGCGCTGCAGCTGAAATGCAAAGCTCTCTGATGCTGGTCATTACCGGTGGTGCCTCCTGCACAGCCCAGTGCCACCCCCGTGTGCCGTTATAGCCCTGCCTCGAATGGATGCTCTGCTGCTGCTGTTTGCTGGAACTGGGATCCCGGGGAGACCTATTTCTGAGGGAATAACCCTTGACTTCTGGTTCTCAGGTGAAGCCAGGCAAGTTTTGTGCTGTAATACTTGACAGAGCATTGTTTCAGTCCTGGAGGGAACATATGATGCTTCAGTGCTGTGCAGGTCCTGTGCTGGGCTACAATTGATGCTGGTTAATGATTTCACCATTAACATCTGGCACTTTTATGACCCTTCCTTGTCTGTAAGTCCTGGTCAGCCGTGCTGGGCAGCTTCTTGCCGGTGTCCCCGGGCGCACAGAGGACTGGCTTGCTTACCTCTAAACAGCAGATGACAGCATAGATGAAGGGCTGCTATTCTCAGCTGTGAAAGCTCTTTGCATAATTTCAACACATTTTCCTTCCCTGGGTTGGTTTCCCCCCATAGAAACCCTTCCTGCAGAGAAAAGCAAAGGGTGGCAGGAAGGGGGGGGCTTTCCAGAAGCGGTGGGGCAGCGTTCTCCATCGGGTGGGCTCAGCGACCAGGGCTAAATTACAGCTGCTGTTCCAGTCCTTTTCGTTTGGGGAATGAAAGGTATCATCAAAATGCAATTTGGCATCCAGGCTCAGGCACGGTCCGCTCCTCCCTGCAAGGCAAAATTCCCTCTTCAGAGAAATGATGGAGGGAAGGTAGTTTTGCAACATGAAAGCGGCTCTGATGAGCCACCTGCCCTGTGTTTCCCTTTGCTTTGCTGAAACCTCGTTCTGTCTCTCAGTGAAAATTACTTGGAGCCAATTGCTCCAGTCTGCAGGTATTTCCCATTTCTGTTTGGAACCGAAGGCAGCCGTCAGCATTTCAGCCAGCTCCTCTGCTCTTACAGATTGTTTGTTTGTTTTCAGAGCAGCTTGCAATAAAGTCTCATAAAAACTAGGGTTACAAAATAGCTAGGCATTTGGCTTGCTCCTCTCTCACCCCCAGCAGAGGAGGATGCTGCAATCCTCCTGATAATTTAATTGAAAATGACCCGAGCGCTGGGGCTTTCCTGAGTGACCCTGGCATGGCGGCGATGCCCATGCTCTGCCTCCCCCTTCACTCCGGCCCCATCTCCTTGGAGGAGCTGAAAAAATTGGCGGTGTCCTATTGAAATCCCCAGCAAACAGTTACAGGGGCAGCCCAGAGATCGAAGGGGCCTTGGAAACAAACACCAGGAGCTTTTCCTTAAAAGCTCTTAACTGTTATCGGTGTAATCTAGGAGTTCTCGGCAATTTAAAAGGTCAGAAGTTTGCTCCCAAGCAGCAAGCAGTGATTGGGATAAACAGAAACCAGCCCAGCACGGGATGTTGCTGGCTGTGGGGTTTTTCCTTTCTGTACAAGTGGACTTCATGGACAAATTTTCCAGAGAGGGTAAAAGAGCCACCGATCAGCAGAATGGAACCCAGGATGGATCGGAAGGAAGATTCCCACCAAAGCATCTCGCGATTCCCAGTCAGTGACTGGTGAAAATCCTTTTAATTTCGTCTTCCTTTTTTTGGCAACCCAGATTTTGTTATTGCTACCCAACCAGCCATCTTCTGTGGAAACTTGTTTTGCCAAGTAAGAAACCAGAAAAAGGAGAAGAGCTCAAGCGGGGAAATGTCAGTGGACTGTGCTGCTCATTCTCACTGTGTTTGCAGATTGCTCTCAGCAAACAGGGACCGAGGGATGCACCAGCCATTAATTTTAAGAACTCAAACCCAACTGTGATTTCCCAGAGGGAGGTAAAAATCTCGAGGTAGTACCAGGTTCACCAGCAACACGGGCAGCACCCGCAGGCAGAGGTGCCCATGGCTCAGCTCAGCTGAGATGCGATGCAGCAGTATGGATGTCCCCGAGAGACAGGCACAGCAGATCTCTTGAGTTAAATGAAGTGATTTCTTTTCTCAGGCTTGCTAGAAATAATAAACCATAAAATGATTCAGTGGAATGATTCCTTGCCATCAGTAAGCAAGAAGGGGATGAACAGAGCAGCTGCCTGGGTGGCTCCTGGGAGCTTGGCTGGGGGAACTTTGCACAGGGGCGAGCAGAGCTCCCGTTTGCACCCCAGTGTTTTTAGGTGTATCCCAGAGTTGCATTTGGGAAGGAGGCAAAAGCTGTTGCTCATGCAGAATTCATTCACAGGACAGGGGTGTTTGTGGGAGTAAAATGCTTGAAAAGGCTGGGACTGTCTGCAACCAGGATGTGTGCGGGGAGGTGCCTTTGTCTGCTGGTGTTTTGGTTTTAAGGTGACATGGGAGCCTGTTCTCCACTCTTACATCCAGGAGGCTCAGCCCCAGCCCTGGGAGGGCTGCAGATCCGCTGGGATGGCTCCTGACTCTTTCCCTCTGCCCCAAACTTGACCATCATTGCCCACCGTCCAAGCCACAGGGCTCAGATGTGCTGTGATCCTTGTGCAGAAAAAACACAGCAGCTTTGCAGTTTCACCTGGAGCAAATTTATCAGGAGCAAGTTTCTTGTGCAACCGGTGGCTCTGCCTGGTGCTTGGCCCTCCCTGCACAACCTCTCCTTTCCCAGCACTTGGGATGCTCCAGGTTTCCCTTACTGCCAGCTTTTTAATGTCAGGCGGGGGGGGGGGTCCTGCTCCTGCCTGACCAGGGGTCCCATGGGGCTGAGCACCCATGAACAGGAGCAGATCCCCTTGCTCCCAGCTCCCTGAGGGGTGCCCAAGTGTTTGCAGGCTGAAGGTGTTGAACAGACTTAAATTAGTGCCTTAAAGCTGCAGGTAGTTAATGCTCAGCAGCTTTACAGGCTCTGATATGTGTTTTTATTGCAGCTTATTAAAGCATCAGTGGTTGAGAGTTTATTTTTGCTGTATTTTATTGCGAGATGATTTACAATAAGCTCTTAAAGAATGCACAGTCATTGCTTCTAATAATCATTTAATACATATTCGTAAGCATTTCTAAATGGGACCTTCATTCAGAATATTTTATTGGAAGCAACACGCAGGCTGGCATCTTCTGAGCTGTGCGAGACCAGCACAAGGTCTGATAAAGAGAATTTAAATTTTTGCTCATCTTACAGTGCAGTGCTATAAACTTCCAGGTAACCTGTAACTTCTTTGGAGACGCAGTTCTCCCAGGGGGGAAAAAAAAAAAAAAAAAAGGTAGGTAAAAGCTGTGTTTAAGTATCTCAGGGGTCAGGCAGCCGCAGCCAGCACTTTGCAATGAAAACTGTGGCAGGTGATTTGTGGGGAGGGAAAATGTATTGGCTGGATTCCCCAAAGGGTTAAAATTACTTCAGGCAGAGTTAAAATAACTTGGGGTGGGTGGGTTGGTTGGTTGGTTTGCTTGGCTGTTGAGCGCGGGAGTGTTCGTGGTGGCAATAGGGTCACCAAGTACGGCACCAAAGTTTAGCTGTCGGAAAACTGAATCCCTAATTACAGAGGGAATCCCCGAGACTTTAGAACAGGAGAAGCCTTGGAGAAAGCCATTACAATACAGACAGGTTGCCTCGCAACCCAAATGTCAGGAGCAGGGATTACATTTCGTTTGAAACCCTGATGTAACCCCAAAATGAGATTTCTCGTTGTAGCAGTGTTTGTTCTGGTGGTGATCGTGGGTCATCGTAATGTGATTTTATCATATGTTTGGACAAAACCAGGGAGAAGAGATGGGCCAAATGACTTTGGTCCCAGACTGGTGAATTTAGGTGAGGACAATGGGGAAGGTCAGAACTTTTGGGGGTAAAGTGCTGAAGTTTAATCAACGTTGATATCTAGACTTTACTTTTTCCTATCACTTGGGCTCACAGCACTTCGTAAAAAGAGGTTGTTTGCTTCCTCCTGGTTGTAGAGATGGGGGAACCGAGACGCAAAGTGGTTTTCCCAAACACCACTGTAAAGCCGAGCTGCTGGCTGCATCCTGTGCTGGTCCTGTGCCCATCAACGCAAATTCCTGTACATACAAAAGCAGACCTGGGTGGAGGAAAATGCACTCCAAATGGGGTTACATGGGTAGGTGCTCGTTCTGGTCAAAACTAAGTTGGTAGAAATCGGGTCTTTTTAGGAAATGAATGCAAAGACAAGCAGAAATCTGCAGTGAAACAATCAGGTTCAATACTTTGCTCACCTTGAACAGAGATCCTGCTTTTCTTTCTTGGAATCTGGGCACGGTGCTGTGTCGGGGCGCTGGATTAATGTGTGCTGGGTGGGCAGTTCCGTTAGTTTTTTGTATCTTCAGTGTGTGATTTGAACGTGTGCGGCCAGCGCCAGTCTCTGGGTATGGGAGACTTTCCTTGCTTTAGGTATCCTGCTCTTCCTGATGTGCTAATAAGGAATAACAAAACCTTGAATTGGATGCTGGGGAAAAATTTTTTCCTTGGAGCTCTTACCTCTCTCCATAGAGACAGTTTTCTCCTTTTTGCTGGTGTTCTTTTCCAGGGAAAGGGTGGACTGATGTCAGTTTGGGTGTTTTGGTCCAGGCTGGCAGGACCTCCCAGGGCTGCTGCGAGACTCAGCATCCCCCTGCAGCCCCCGGCTCCTGACCTGAATCCTAGGAGGCTGCATTTTGCATTTTGTCCCAGCTTTGTCACCCCATGCTGAAACCCTCAGGGGCTGAGCAGCTGAGCTTCTTGCCTTTGTCAGCAAAGAGCCGCAGGCTCCTTTCCTCCAGTGAGAAGCCCCAAGCGCTGCAATATTCTCCTTCCCCCCCAACACCTCTGCTAGTGAGAGCGATGTGCATTCACCCATACAGAAGCAAGGCTCGTATGCAAATACTGCTGGCAGTTGCGTAGTGTGGAGTCATTAACATTTAGGAAGCTGTGATTATATAAGAAAACAAGAAAATAAATCAGCGGATACTTTGTCTTCCTGTTTAAATGTCCATCGTGGGATCTAGCGGAATGGTTTCACTTAAAAGGAGCATCAAGTGCTGTTTTGAGCAGGGGCTGTTCTTGGGTGGTTAATCACAAAGGCAGTAATTGACTGTCATACCGCTTTCTTTCTCATTTTTATTCTCATTATTCATCGCCCAGAGAGAAAAAAAGGAGACGACAGCCAGAGAGAATTAAGAGCAAGTGCTGCTGTAGGGCTCCCTGGGAGCCAGCGTGGGTGTCACCTCCTCCACGTGGCTTCGTGCCACCGAGGGGGATGCGGCCACCGGGGAGCTGCGCATCGGCAGCACGGCTGCGTGCGGGCGCATGGTGTCGGTGTGCCTCTCTGTGATGGGCATTACAGGCTTTCCCCATCAATTCTTTGGTTAAATATTTTCCATCAGTTTATTGGGCAGTGAAGCACAATTCCCAAATTTAAGTCAGTTGCAATTAATGAATTCTAGACAAGCAAACGTTCTTTTTTCTTCTTGGATTTCTTTTTTTTTAAAGTCAAATATATTTCTCCACGTGCCTTAGAGCTAGAGCTTCTTCTGAATTTTCAGTCTTACTCTTTCTGAAGCAAGTTGTACAGCTCTGCACCCCACTTCTGCTCCGGTCCCCCCCAGACACACACAGTGGCCCAGGGCTTTCCCTTCCTCTGCCTTTGCAATGTCTTTCTCTCCCTTTTTTCCCCCAAACCCTTTTTCCCTTCCCCCCGCAGCCCTCACTGGCTGGGCTGCCCTGCTGCCCCCATCCTAGCTGCCCTCCCACAGGGATCAGCCCCGGCGTGGTGCCCTGCCGTACCAGGGGGCTCCCGGGCACCGAGCCGAGATAATTTGAGGCAAGAAAGGCACAATTAGATGCACATTTCATGACATTCGACTAATTGAGAGGGTAACTGAGAGTTATTTTTATTCAGTGCAGAATCTGGAAACAGCAAAATATTTTTCTTTCTGGAAAAGTTGTTTGGCTGTTCAGCATGGCCAAGCAAATTTCGCTGTCACCGCAGCCCTGCGACGGCCGCAGCAAAGTGTGGTCAAGAGAGGAACAATACTAAATATTACAGCTCTGAGCACCAAACCATGATGTCCTGCCCCGGGGAGAGGGGTCATTTCCATCAGTCAGGAACCAGCAGGTCCTGACACACAACAGGGACCGAGGGCTCTGTCATGCCGAGTCTGGTGTTACAGACGGTGCAACATCTTGGGTGGAGAAAAGTGGGTTATGGAATCTGACTCGTGAGTAGAAGTGGTGGCCAGCCCCCTTGTGAGGCTGGGGACTTTCTGCTGCTTAGAGCTGGTTAGGGGCAATTTTTTTGAAGAATTCTGGGGTTTGTTTTTTGGGGTTTTTTGGTTTTTGGTTGTTTTTTTTTTTGTTGTTGGGGATAGCACTATTACTGTATGGCTTTGGTTTTGGTTGCAAACAGACTGGGAACTTTCTAATGGCTTCATGGTGAAAAATGAGTTTAGCCAGAGCATCAGCTCATTAGCAGTTATGCCCTGTGTGTGGTCGTAAGCTACAGGAGAACTGGGTACAACTGGGCTGTGGGCTGAAGCCATTGAGAGGCAGAGATGCACAGGAGATGCTGATGTCCTGGTCCCCAAACTGGTATTTATAATGAGAAACATGGAAAACTCTGGTCCTGATGTTAAAACCAAAAGAGAAGGCTGTTGCCATTCTCACCTCCATTCAGTGCGTGGAGAAGGGCACAGAAGTCTTCTAGAGGACAGGTTTGCTTCATGAGCTGCAGCTGAACTCAAAGAAACACTATAGGTCAGTGGGGTAAGTCTTCCAGATGATTTTGAGAATCTGTGCCACACAAGATTTTACAGATGTGGGCAGCTTCGTAGCTGGGGAGCTCTGTCTTTGCCATTGACAGAAACAGCGGGGCCTTCCCAGCGCAGGTGCTGAGCAGCTGGGGTGGTAGGAGGGAGCAGTGTGTAGAAATGCATTACCCATGGGCAGAGTGAGGGATGCAATGCAGTGTGCCCACCTCATGTACCACCATGAGTGTGACTGCCATGGACCAGTGGCCGAGAGAGGAGACTGCCTTGTAGCATCACACCCATCTGCAGGTGTAGCCAAGGCATCTCTTGGCTACAACAGGGCGAGCCTGGGATATCCTATCCAGAGTTTCTTGATGAGAACAGGTAGAGAAAGCAATCACATCAAAACCACGGGGGTGCAAGATCTGTGTTCATTACAGCTGCAATTAACTACGCTAAATGAGTTTTAGTACCACCAGGTCTTAAGGGTTTTCATCAGGTTAAGAGCACTGCAGCTTGGGATCTTAACCAGGTTGGCTGTGTGCTGGTGGCTGGAGCTGCCAGAAAATCCCTGGAGGAGGAGACACACAAGGAAAAGTTAGGAAGAGCCTCAAGTGCCAGTGTCCACAACTTGAGATGTCCTCCTTTTCGGGAGAAGTGAGGCCAGTGAACGCTCCTGGGCGGCTGGGAAGGCAGCAGAGCTGTCAGGCTGGAGGCCAGAGCAGCTCCCAAAAGGACAATTGGGTGCCATCTCCCCCTGCCAGCAAACTAAACCTTCGGCCCCTGCAGTCACATCTGAAAAAGGCCCAGAACTAACCTAGAGAAATGGGTCTAGGTATTTCCCTGGGTTTATTATGCATGTTTAATGACTCGAACATTGAGTACATTAGTACCGAAGCCATGAGACAAGTTCTCCCAGAGGAGCACTGCAAAGGCTTTTCAAAGGGATTACCCGTGCCACTTCATGTGAGTGTCGTTTCTCGTTTTTCCCAGCCACCCTGTGCTTGCACATGAATTGCCACCTGTCTGGCGTTTGGTTTTATACCCATGTCATGACGGACAATTCTCCAATGCAAGAGAAGGATGTTGCCATATACAGCCCAGAACAGGTTCAGCCCGAGGTGGGAATCGCTGCATTGGCCCCTTATTTATTCCTTTCCAGCTTCTGCGCTGAGCCTGGAAACCTCCCTGCAGCTGCGTGCTCCTGCGATGCCCTTCGCTTTTATTTGAACGCCCTGTTTTATCTTTGTTTTGTCACTGACTGGGAGGCCCACCAGATGTGGGTTGTTCCTCACTCAGCCCTGCTGTCCTACCTGCTCAAGATGCCAACTTCTCGTTGCCACAGAACTGCCTAATTAAAGCTGAAAGCCCTGGGTTCATTCGCTATTGGCAAATAAAGCCAAGGTAGTACTTTTTAGGAGAAAACTGAGACAGACAGCTGCACTGGCAGAACTTGAAAAACTGTTTAATCATCTCTGTGCCATCAGTTACTGTCACTACATACTTCCTTGGTCCTGACTTGCCTCTGAAATGTGGGTAAATAACACCCCAGGGTGATCCCCTGGGGATTCCCCTCCTGCCTTACCACTCCGTGCTGACCCCATCCTCTCCCTGCCATCAGGCAGCAGCACTGCATCCTCCCCTCCCGATGCATCAGGCTCCCCACCCCTCCCCCCCCATTTACTGTCCTGCCCGCTCATTAAGCCTGGGCAAAATCTACAGAAGCAGCCACGTTTAAGTGCTGTTCTGGACTGGGGCCAGAGCTGGTCGAGTTTACAGATGTGCTTGACCTAATACTAAACCCTAAACACCGTTGATCGCTGTTGCAGCTTAACGTTAAAATGCCCATCAGTGCTCTGAGCAAAAAGCCTCTTCCCTGCAGCACCCTCAGGAGACAAACACAAAAAGGAGCCGGTTCAGGTCCAGATGGTTTCTATCAAAATTTAAAGGCCAGTTCACAGAGGCTCTCGGCAGCCTTCACCTCGCTCTGGCTGGTAGCTATCGCTCTCCATTGCAAACAGCCACTGACTTCTATAACCCTTTAGCCAGAGTAAAGAGCAGCCAGCAGCCAAAACCCCTCTGCACGCTCGGTTCAGCATCCAGGTCAGTATTAGTTCTCCTTGGGCTTGCTGCAATCCTGCTTGGGTCAGGGGGAGCTTCCCCACAGACAGCAGCAAACTCCCAAACTCCCCGAGCAGCCAGTGTTCCCCTGGGGACCCCGGGACCCTCGCCTCTGAATGCCAGTCTGATGTCTGAGAGCCCCCCGCAGCCCTGCTCTCCCAGTTGGCTCTCCTGCTCTGCTGGCAAGAACACTTGCTAAGAGCCCGGGTCGGGCACGTGTGCTCCCAGCAAAACACACTTCAGGTTTTCACGTGGCGGGGGTGGCTGCAGGAAGGGGGGCATCCCCAGCGTTGAGCCCAGCCCTGTGCCTGGCTGCTCACTGTGGGCGTTGTGGGTCTTGTTTGTGTCTGCGCACCTGGGAAAAATCTGAGAGGTTGAGTTTGAAGCATTTCCCGCAAAGCTTTGCTAACATCCCTGTGCGTCCCAGGGCTGTGACTTTTTCCTGGTGTTTTGCTGACACTCTCTTTTGAAAGCTGTAAGTGGTGCTGAGGAGGGGCTTCATTATTGCTGAAGTGTGCTTATTAGATGGGGAAACCAGATGAGTAATTATCTCTCCAGGAAAGACCACAGTTTGCTGCAATCTTTCCAAATAGCTCTAACTGATCTTTTTTCTTCAGTAAGCAAGACATTGGTAAATAAATATCCTTTCAGAGACCTGGTGCATCGGGGGGTAGGCTGGTGGCCTGCAGCTCTGTTTGGCCCAAGCTCTGCTGTTCCCTGCAGGCACATTCCTCCACAGGGGCTTGCATGGGTCAGTGTTGGGGACATGACCCCCGTCCAACTCGGGTCAGACTTACATCTGATGAGTTTTTGGTTATAATTGCATCCTCTGGTGCTGTAAGTCTTCTTCATGCCAGTGAAATCCAGTGTGGAGCGTGGTATCATGTCCTTCCCTGCAACAGGCATCACGGCTACCAGTGGTACCTGAACTTGCCCATGGGCCACCCCCAGCGACCTCCTGCATTTGCCAATGTCACCAATTTACTCCAAAGAACTGGAGAGGGAGGTAATGAATTTCAGCTGTTTACCTCTTTTAAAAACTCATTTCTGTTTAGACGTAATTATCTAGCCACTTCCAAGAAAGGCACCATTGATTGCAGAGCTGAATTAGCATTTTGTTCCATTGGCTTGACAACTGCCTGCACGGATACAAGAGCACTTCATGAGCATTAACTCATTTAAAGTGTAAATTGCAACTCCTTTTTCATTTTCCAGCATGGGACCTGGCTAGGCAAAGCTTTGCTCGTGGTTTCTCCGAGTGTCTCCCATGCCTGTATGACACCGAAGAGCTGGAGCTGCCGGCAGGTGAAGTGGAGGGAGCAAGGCTTCTCTATTTGAGGAGGAATTTTGCATGCTCCCACCTCCATGCAGCAGTGCTGCAGGGTGAGGATTGCAAGGAAGGGTTAGAAATGTGGCTGCAGTGGCAGTGACACCACCTTGGAGCAGAACTGGGCCATTAAGACCCTGACATTCGGGGTCCCCGCTGCCTGTGGGGTACGTGTAGTTTTGCTCCTGCAGAGCTGCCCTGCTGCAGGTAGCTCGGAGCAGGCTGGGATTACTGCCCTCAGCATCAGTCAGAACAGAATTTGGCAAAACAGCTGGAGAAGCATCAGTGCTGGGTGGCACAGGAGCCAGCTGCAGGGGGGGGGCGAGGGCAGGTCCCTTCACCCCTCCCTCCTGCGCTCACCCAAGCTGCTGCACCCAAGCTGTTTTCCATTAGTTCCAAAATACAGCTGATAATCTTTCTCTCCATTGCAAAATTTATTAAAGCCCAAGGACGTAAAGGTTTATACAGCAGCAGAGTAATATTATTAGTTTAATCTCCAATTTTATGAAAAACAAGCCTGGGTTTAATAAAACCCCAGCCCTTTCCCACTAGCCCCCGGTTCCAGCATCAACCCAAGGTAAGCAGTTAAGAGAACCGGGGCTGGCCAAGGTTAATGCAGTTATCTCCCCAACAGCTGCGCTGCCCAAGCTGGGGCAGAGCTGGGCTGCTGTGCTTCCATCCCCGATGCTGCATCGGGATCCACTGCACCATCAAGGCAAAATCCCACAGCTCTTTAAGTTGCTTGTGAAGCTGGTTGGTCTTTCCTAGCAGGTCTAATCCCCAATGGCGTATGGTCCGTGTGCTGTGGCAGTGGTGGGTGCCCCGGTTTGCAGGGGTGCAGAGGGCATGAAGGGCTCCCCGAGCACCCCATGGAATCCATCACTGCTTTGCCCCTTCATCTTCATTTACAGAGGAGCTGGGGGTAGCCACAAGCAGGCTGCAGCGTGCACAGAGCAGAGCCTGCATGTGTTATCTGAGTCACTTTATTCAGTCAGAAAGCCTCATGATAAATACACTGCTCCCTCCTCTTTGTAAGAGCTCCTGCCCGTTGCCTTGCGTGCTGTAGCAGATTTTCCCTTTAACCTTGCAGGGACAGGGGGGTGAGTGCATTGGGAAGGGCTTTGCAGTGGAAAGCAGCATTGCCTGCATCCATCACAGGGCATCTCAGGTGTTCGTTTTAGTGCAGTTCAGGAAAATCAAGAAAACACAAGAGCAATTTGGCCGCCCCAGCACACTTGGCTTGAAGTTTTCCCGTTCCCATTTGGAGTGGCTGGAAGGTGAGGCGTTGCGATGTGCAGATCATCTCCAAGCAAAGGATCCATGCACCCCACCTCGCCAGCACCCCTGTTTAAGCTTCCTGTGGTTTTTCAAGGTTTCCCCTTATTTTGTCCCTCAGCAGGTTGTGTGGCTCTGGAAAGAGCTGATAGTACTTGGTCCTTCGCTCGGGCTTGAAATGTGTGTTTTACTGGGATGGAGCATGGAGTGGTACCTGCACCAGGCACTGCTGGCCCATGGGCAGCTTCACTGCCAAACGCTGACCTTCCAGGTGAACTGCAATGGGCTTGTGTTGTTGTTTTTTCTTTTTTGCAATACCAAGCTGGGCTTTTTAGGGCTTACACCCAAGCAGATATTTGGGTGTCTGCCCATTCCCAAAGCATCTGGGTCTTGTGCAGGGGCCAGGATTTGGGAATGGCTTTGCTGGTCTGTCCTAGGGCAGCCCCAGGCAGCTTTGATCACCTCCTGGCTGCCCCCAGCGGTGGTGCTGAGCAGCTCGTCTGGCAGTGATCCGCCAGCCCCACCATCAACCACTGTCTTCCTCTCGCCCCCTTCCTCTCCATCCCATATTCCCAACAGCCACAACCTAAGTAATGGCTCTGCAGAGGGATCTGGGCAGGCTGGACCGATTGTATGAGGTTCAACAGGGCTCAGTGCCGGGTTCTGCGTTTGGGTCACACCAGCCCCAGGCAGTGTGACAGGCTGGGGGCAGAGGGGCTGATGAGCTGCCTGGTGGGAAAGGACCTGCGGGTGCTGGTCAACAGCCGGCTGAACAGGAGCTAGCAGTGTGTCCAGGTAGCCAAGGTGGCCAGCAGCATCCTGGCTTGTGTCAGAAACAGCGTGGCCAGCAGGACCAGGGCAGTGCCCGTCCCCCTGTACTGGGGGCACTGGTGCGGCCGCCCCTCGAACCCTGGGCTCAGCTGTGGCCCCTCACTGCCAGGGGGACGTGGAGGGGCTGGAGCGTGTCCAGAGCCGGGCAGGGGCTGGGGCACAAGCCCTGTGGGGAGCGGCTGGGGGAGCTGGGGGGGTCAGCCTGGAGAGCAGGGGGCTCGGGGGGGACCTGATCGCTCCCTCCAGCTGCCTGACAGGGGCTGTGGGCAGGGGGGGTCGGTCTCTGCACCCAAGGAGCAAGCGACAGGGCAAGAGCAAACGGCCTCAAGTTGTGCCAGGGGAGGTTTAGATGGGATATTAGGGGAAATGTCTTCACCGAAAGGGTGGTCAGGCACTGGGACAGGCTGCCCAGGGAGGTGGTGGAGTCACCATGCCTGGGGGTGTTCAAAAAACGCGTAGATGCGGTGCTTGGGGACAGGGCTTAATGGTAGGCTGGGCAGTGCTGGGTTAACAGTTGGACTTGATGGTCTTAAAGGTCTTTTCCAACCTAAATGATTCTGCTGTTTATCTAAGTGTTATGATATCTAAGTTAAGATATCTAAGTTATCTAAGTGATAATGCTGTTCCTCACCCCTCCAAGCCCTCCTTTGTGGGAGGGGAGCTGCGATGTGCCATCCCTGCTGACCGTGACAGGGTAAGCCCTGTGCAAGCCTGTTTTTTTTTTGGGGGGTCCCCAATATGAGACAAGGCTCAGCCTGCCAGCACCTTCTGGCAGCACCAAGGAAACACCTACCCAGCCCCTCAGCCGATACTTTCTGCCAGCTGCAGCTATCAGTACCCACCACTAATGATCAGGAGCTTAACGAAGCATGAGGCAGCTGGCTGCTTTCCAGCCTGGCCTGCTCAGGAGGGAGAGGGGGGGATTGCACCGATGTATGTCCTGGTTGCAAGCCCAAATTTCTTTGCTCATCCCTGACCCAGGCTCTGCTTTTCTGGTGCCGGCTTTGCAGGCAGTGTCGGAACCCCTGTGAGGAACAGGGGGTGTCTGCACCCATCTGCTGGAGCATCCTCCCGGGGAGCCCTGCTGAAGCTGGGGGGTCTCCAGGCTGTGAGAGCTGAGGTAGGAGAGCTTTGGGACCAGGGTGGAACGGTGGGGGACAAGGGGGTTAAAGCTTTGCATCACCTCTCCTGGAGCTGCCCTCCACACGCCTTCTCTGCAGCTCCCACTCCCCGTTGGGCTCATTTCTCATGTGTCAGAATAATGTTGTTTTATTTGGGTTGCAAACACTGCAGGGGGAATTTTTAAAAAGCTTTCTTTTATTGCTGTGTGAAAAAAAAAAAAGGCAGCCCAATAACTTTTCTATTAATATCAAGCTTTGTAAGTCTTTTGTTTGGTTGGTTTGTTTACAAAATCTCTCATTTCGGATCTAAACTATTTGACAGTGTCCCCTTGAATATGTGTTAAAATAGATCATGGTTTCATTCCATGCGTTTTAGGGAGGATGTGAAGCAATTTCGCTTGTCAGCCATGAGCGGGAGATGGATGGGGCCATTCCCCGATGGGTCGCCATCCAGGGAGGGGGAGCAGAGCAGTGCTGGGGAGGAGCCGTGTCGCTGCTCACCTTCGCTCCCCTCCTCTCCGTGCTCGATGGTGCTTAGTGGGGAGGATCTGACTGGGATGATAGGTTTTAAATGAAAACTAAAATAAAAAAAAAATGCAGAAAGAAGAGCTTTGTTGGGGACCTGGATGATTTATGCACTGCCAGAGCTCCTTGCATGCCATGCTGCCTGCATCTGAAGGGCTCTCCATCCAGCACAGATATTTGGGGATTGCAACACATGGCTTAATAAAGCTGGAAGGGAAAGCCCATCTCTGGCAGCATCCTTACCGTGGGCTCCCCAGCCCATCCTGCCCAAGGCTGGCTGGACCATGCCAGTAGAGGGAAGAATCAGGTCCTCGGTGAGATGTGCATCACTTTTTGCTCACTGCTTTCAGCTGGGCTTTTGTGGAGCTGCTTTCCAGACACAAACCTGACACCCACCCCTCCAATGCTGTGAGCCCCCCTGAGTTGCCCTCACAGCCCCAGTGCTTGTCGCTTCCTCCCCACTTGTAGCTCTGAGATAGGTGGGAGATAGACATGGCTTGTTCAGCATCTGCTGTCACCCAACCAGCTGTCCTAACTGGCCACGCCAGCATGGCACAGCTTTTGCAAGCCCCCAAAAAGTAACTCTGAGATAATGCAGCAGTGCATTTCCCTTCCTTCAGGATGCAGCTGGGGCCCTGGGCCCACTCAATCCCTTGGATTTCCCTTGCCCTATCCTGCACCATTCCCTCAGGGTCTGCTTCTCCTTCCCCCTCCTTTTGCCTCAGTCCCTCCTGACCCTGTTGCTTCATTAGCACTGCAGGTGTTAATCAGCATTACAGTAATGAGGAGCCTGGGTAAAGAGAAGGCTCAGCAGTGCTGCCATTGTTGGGATGCAAAGGTCTCATGGTCTCCAAACCAGGAGCACTGCACTCCTCCCTGTGGTGCTGAGCACAGAGCATCATTAGCAAATGTAATACCAGGCTCGGCTAATCAACACTGGGGGTGGGGGTTAAAAAAAAAAAAAAAAAAAGAAGAAGAAAGAAAGCAAAAAACCCTCCAAAACAAATCCACAAAATTGAAACAGTGTTGTACCAAAATAAAATTAAAAAAAAAAAAAAAAGGTAATCCTTTGAGACTGCAGAAAAATCTAGCTCTCCATCAAAGCTTGGCTAGGCAAATGGGTGGTGGAGGTCTGGGTTAGAGACTGCGTGTCTGACCCTTGTGTGGCCCGAAAATCTGTGGAGAATTGGCTTGTGTTCCCTCAATTAGAAAGGGATGGCCAGCACCCATTCTTTTTTTCTGTCAGCTTTATCTTGAGATACACTGTTTGTTTATTTTGATAATATTCCAGTTGGAGGCAGAAGCAAGAGATAACAGAGGCAAGCAGAGAGAAAAATTAAGACTCTTGGGGTTTTTTCCTGGCTTGCAAGAGCCTGGCTGTGCTGGTGTGGCCAGCTAAGACAGCTGTGAGGGTCACAGCTGGTTGCAGATGGCTGCAAAAGTCACTTCCAGGGACATTTGCCCCTTCCCATTGCAGCACCCTTATCTCAGAGCCACTGCGCATCCCCTTGCTGTAGCCCTGTGGTCCCCACTGCAGGATTTCAGTCCTTGGCTGGGCGGGAGTGAGTGCCTGGAGGACTGTACACAAGGAGATAGGTTGAGGCTCCCAGGAGCTGGCTTGTTGCCTTTTGCACTTGAGCACAATTACAATTTTCAGCAATCTCCTAGCATGGCCCAGTTGTGAAGCATGGAGCAGTAAGTCCTGCTCTCACCAGGATGCTGGCGCAGTGCCCAGTCTCCATCCCTAGCAAAGGTGGTGTTCAGAGGCTGCCTTGCTTTTTTTTTTTTTTTTGTGGTTTTTTTTTGTTGTTGTTTTTTGGTTTTTTTTTTTAAGACTGGCTCGTCTTTGGGGCAGAGAAAACATTTTCTGGAAATCAACTTCTAACCTAGCGATTCAGTCGCAGGGCCAGACTCTTTCTGATAGGAAAAAAAAGGAGTTGATATTTCTAACCCAACTCAAAACTGGGTGGGTAGAACATGGTTTCTGAGTCCCCTGTTTTTCCATCTGTCAGAGCAACAGTGCGATCTGGTGCAAGGCAGCCACTTGTTCCTGCATCACCCAGCCGTTTTAGGCACCCCCGTGCGCACGTCGAACAGGTCTGACCCCAGCCCTGGTGCCTTGCGCTGGGTGCCACACAGAGGTATCGGGGCACCACTGTGAGGGTACCAACCAGGCGCTGGCATGTTGGTTTTGTCACGGGTGATGCAATGTGTACATCACCATGGACCAGAGTAACTTGATTTCTTCCCGCTTGGCCCCTTCCACCCCATTGTGACAGCTGGTGGGGCGGGAGGCACTGAAGAGGGTGTTTCCCATTGAACTTGGAGTGGACCAGTGAGCCCTGCCAAAATGCTGGTAGTGAAATGTTTTTACTGGAGCAGGCTGTAGAGCAGAGGAAGGGGGAAACTGATAGACTTTTCATGTTGACACCATTACTAAATGCATGCATCATGTAGCTGGATGTACCGGGACTGGAGCATCCAGATCTGGAGGTGGATGCTTTATGTCCCATAACCTCAAGAAATCTGTTATAAAATCATCATGCTTTTCAGTTTTACTGTATTAACGTACCGTTCATCCCTTCCAAATGTGCCAAAGGTCCCATAAGCTGTGCTGAAATACAGAGACCTGCAATGGCTAAAACAGCCAGGACTGTCCCACTGCTGCCTGCAGTGTGTGGCATTGTCCCCCTGAATCCTGCAGCTTGTCCCTGTGGGGCAGCCTGCAGGTTCCCAGGGGGAAACTTGGGGCCATTTCCCCTTTTTTTGGTGTATTTGGGATCAGTTGTTATCTCAGAAGTGCTGCATCTGAAATGTGCCTCGTTTCCTTTGGCATTAAGGGCTGCATTTGTCATCCCAGCACAGGCTACAGCTCAGATAAAAGGGAATAAAACTGGAGAGTTGTGCCAGGGAGGGAAAGCTCATAGAGAGGATGAAAGATCATTTTGGGTGAGATGCATGTAAATGCATTACTCATGCAAAGAAGCCGTTAAAGATCATGAGGCTCTTGGATACCACAACAGCAAGGATGCTAACTCCCAGGATAGAAAAGCCACAAAGAACATCCTTGTGAAAGTGGGAGGAACGTATTTATATTTGCATTATAGCTGTTAAACCACAGGAGAGTAGATGATGTGTCACAGCTCTGGGATTCATTCAGCCATCCAGAAACACATTTCCCCTTGTGTCAGCCCAAGGGAAGGGGCAAGGACCGATGCAGGAGTCAATGCGAAATGGTTGTCCAGGCATCCAAACCTGCAGCGGGGACAAGCGAACCCTCAGGCAGGATTTCCAGTTAGTTTTGCTCCTGGGCAGTGTCTCCCTAGCAAAGTCCTTTTCTCAGCAATGTTGCAGTGTTACTAGCTGAAGGTCCATAGGGCACTGCTCAAAGGCATCTGAGCTGCGTGGCATCCCCAGCAAGCAGCGGTTCAGGTTCAGCTCCCCAGTCCTTATCATTCGCCAGCTAATCCAGGACAGCAAAGCAGAGAAAAAGCACCGAGGCATCCAGCCAAACCCAAATTTGTCAGGGGAAACCTAACCACACAGCATAAATGCTGCGATAGCGATGTGAAGGTTTTGGGGAGGGTGAGAGGGGTGGGAGAGGAAGGTTAAGGCCAAAGTCCCTTAAACCACACTGCGATGCTGCCAGGACCAGCAGTATCCTGCACTGGGATGCTGTGACTGTGCCTCTGGCACTGGAATGTCCCCCGTCACATGGGGACCCCATGCTGTTGCATGGCATCCCCATCACCTGCCTAAGTCCAGAACACCTCCCATGACAAAGCGGGTCACTCTGTCATTAAAATCCTTTGCCTCCTGAGATTGCTGTAATTTAGGGAGTTATTACACTGCAAACGTGGGACACGGAGTTATTTAAAGCAGTAAGTAGAAAATCACTAGCTGATAATACAGCTTCCTTAAATTTGAGCTCATTTAAATGTCAGTCTAAACTGCCCCTTGATTCAAAGCTGCTTAAATTATTCTGAAAAATAATTGCCTCTATTCATCAGAAGAATGTGCCATGGATCCAAGTATAACATGAAGTGTTTGATTGGGGATTTAGTTTTATTACCCACCCCCCCTTTTTTTTTCAATATTGCAGTCAGGGAAAAAAAAAAAAAAAAGAAAAGGAAAAAGTCTCTGCTATGCCAGTAATACTCTCTGTTAAAAGAGCAGGTCAATCCATCAAATTGGAGTGCTGAGACAGGTGGGTTTCATCTGTCTGTGACAGATGCTGCTTATGCAAATCTATCACGAGACCCTGGCTGCAAAGGCGGTTGGCTTTTAAGGAACAGGACTTCAGTTTCCCGCAGCTGAATTAAAACATGCAGCTGTCCTGACAAGAAGAGCGAACACAGAGGTTGTCTTGGGGCAGATCTTGGGGGCTTCCAGTGTCAGCACGGTCATTCTCAAAGCTGTGCTGTAGCAGGTATGTCTCTTGGGTACTGAGGATGAGCAGATGAGCAGGTGGTAAATGGAAAGTGATGAAAGTCACCAAAATCCCATCTGTTTCTAATGATTGCAATTATTATTGTCCTTTATTTTTGCCAGTTGTCACCTCGCTTAGCTCTGTGCATGCCCAGGTCCATGACCAGCCCAGATCCCCCAGTGGCTTGGCTATGGCTCCTCTCCAGAGCCGGGACAGGGCAGTGCTGCTGCTGCATCCAGGCTGTTTGCATCCCAGAGGCAGGGAAGCCCCAGGTAGATGCAGTGCTGTGGGGCTGGCTGAACCGCTGCAAATGCCCGGCTGTGTTCTTTTACTCACTCAAAATTGGACTGCTTCTTTCCTTTTGGAAGCACTGAGGCATTTGGCAGGGCTGAAAGCCTTCCTGAGACCAGTTACAGCTGTCCAGACCCTGAGCAGAGACCAGCCGAGCGGAGAAAACTGCTCACTGAGCTCCAGCATGAGATGAGAGTTACAGTGAACACATCTGAACATCATCAGTTAGGTTAAGAGGGCATTTCTTGTGCAAAGCAGCCACACTTCTTGGATGTATTCATCTTCCCCAGCACAGCACGCGGCAGGAGCAGATGTTACAGCCAACAAGTCAGAAACATTTTGCTGTTTTGAAGCCACCCTCCGAGCCCTGTGCAGTCTGCCAGCTCCTCAAGTGGGTTACCCTTCCCTCAGCCCCTGTGCACCAAATGCAGCACCAGGCAGTGGCCGCGGTTCCTTTCCACTCGGTGGCCGTGCCAGAATGTGTTCTCCCCTCTACTTCTCAAGTAACCCCGGGAAGGATCGTTAGAAATGGCATGGTGTAAATTCATCCAGGATCCATATGCATGCCAGGAACTGGCCCTTGACAGGCTCTGCTGGGCTGGCAGGGCAGGCGGTGGGTGCCTGTGCCCTGCACTGTCCCCGACCGCAGCTGGGAGCCATCCCTGGGGAGCACAGGGGTGGCACATGCTGGTCAGGGCAGATTTTGTACCCAGGGAAAGTGCAAAGGCAGAGAGAGCATCCAGGCAGCCCCTGCCCACAGCGGCAGCAAAGAGCAGGAGCTACAGCAGAAGTAAGACTGAATCCAGACACTGTCAGAGCTCTGGACTAATTAGTTTCTTCATCTAAACAAACTTCATGCCCCGTGTGCATCCCTGATTTTTACCTTTGTATTAGCATTTCCCTGTCGCTCAATGCTTTTCGACTGGATGACATTTGGTATTGCTGTTTATTGACCCTGGGGACCACAGCGTTGACATTATTGCTACCAAGTGACATTTACATGGACACCGACGTCACATTGATATCGATAATGGCAGCCAAGTTTATGACACAGCATTAACTATGTGAGGCAAGAAGGGCAGCTTCTGTTATTGATGCTGATACTGTTTAAAAAAACCAAAACAAACAAATAATAAAATAAAAAAAACCAGCCAGTTTTAACATTGATTGACCATATTTCTGGCAAACCCATTGCCAGGCCATGAGAGCTGGTGTTGGCGAGCAGCCAGGGCTCAGGGACCTTCAGGGTGGCAATCCCAGCTGCAAAGACAGGGGAGCCAGCCCAGCCGTGCTCGCTGCCTCCATTTGTCTCAGATCCTGCTGTCCTGATGTTGACAGAATTGATTTTCTCTGTGCATGAGCAGAGGACCAGGTTTGTTCTGATGTGCTGGAGCCATTTGCTGCTCATTCGTGGTGTTTGCTCGGTGACTCATCCCGTTCAGCCCTGAGTGGTGGGCAGCAGGACTCCGCTGTCGTGATGAGCCCTAGATCCCTGGGCTGGGTCATGGTTCCTCCCCAATACCACGCTTATCCTCTGCCTGTCCTATCCCATAGACCATTTGCTTCATTGCTGTTATTGTTGTTATTATCATTATCATCATCTTTATTATTATTATTATTAGTCCCTCTATGCAAAGAGTGTTTTGGCTTTCTCCAAAAGCCTGTGAAGTTCAGGGCGCAGCGGCTCAGCAGCCAGTGGCCAGATCCCATTGCAGGATGAGGATTCATCCATGCACGGAAAACTCTGGCTCCTCGGGCAGCTGGCGGCCGAGCAGGTTTCGAGGGTGTCGCTGGTTAAATCACCCACGGGGCGAGTGGGACGAGGAGGGCCAGGGTGGGGGTCAGAGCATCCCTCCTCAGCTGTTAAATGCTTCATACCCAGCTGGAGGGAGAGCCCCAGCACTTGTATAATTCATGCCCCAAATTTCTGCGTTGTTTGCCATCTGAGAAATCATCACTTTTAATGGTGGCTGGTTCTCCTGCCTGGTATGGACACCGGCCACGCAGGGAACTGCTGCGGGCATGGCTGGAAATGGGCAGGGATGAGGCAAATCCAAGCCAAGAAGCCCCCTGCCAAGTCGTTACCTTCTTGGGACTGATCTCTTGTGACGGCAAATATTTAGAAATCCTGGATAAAGGCTACAGGGCACATTGAATTTGAAAAGGCAACAACGTTTTAATGTGAGTGACCAGCGTGAAACAGCCAAGTGGAGGGAGATTAGATCAGGCTGGTGGAAACATCCCTCTCTGGGTGCGGTTTGGCTCATTGAGACAGGGATCAATGTTGGTAATAAATGTAATATTTAAGGGGTTTGAAACCACCCTAGGCTACTCTGAGGCTGTGACAGGATCGATCCTGGCTGCGGGCTGCCAGGGGTAAGTCACCCCTCCGCTGTGTGTCCCTGTGTCTCAGCCCAGGACCCCAATGGCAGAACTGGCCAGGGCTGGGGCCACAGGGGGAGATGTGGCTGAAATGCAGCAGATAAGATTTTTTTACAAACTTGACCTTTTTTAAAAAACAGTTGGACCCAACATAGCTGAATTGTCATAGAAACAAGAAAAAAATCTCCGTGGCTGCTCTCTCCCTTGCAAACACCAGCCATGAAAGCCATGGTGGGGCACTAACAGTGTGTAAAACACCTGAAGCATCTAAGGTAGGGAAGAAAACCACACTCTTCCTCTTTCCTGAGAATCAGGTTCAAAATTCTCACTAAAATTATTGCAGTATAGGTCATTGTGGCACGAGGCAAGTATCTAGGAGCCTGCGCTGGGGAACTGTGGGCTGTTTGCTGGGGCAAGCACAGTGGCATTGGGGTCACTGGTCCCTCGGGAGCTTTTTCTCATACTTTTGTCATCTAAAGGTCAGTTCCCGCTATCGCCAGGGCTGCTGGGGTGCATTGCATCCTTAGTCCCACACAGCTCTGTCTGTAGCTGAAGTGAAGGACAGAGGAAAGAAAAAGTACAACTATTGCTCTTCCAGCATCTTTTATCTTTTGACCTTTCATTTGCCCTCAGAAACCTGGAGGAGCATTTGGGTTTGGAGGTGATCAGCAGTGGGCACGAGAGTCCTGTGCCTGCTGCGAGAGCGTTACTCGGCGCAGTTGATCTGATAATATCTAGAGAGCCACATCCCCACAAGTGATATTTCCATGGGAAATACTAGCTATTGTCCTGCTAATGCAAACACAGCCTGAGGTCCTGCCTTGGATGATGCCTGGAAGGAGGCTCAGAGGGCTCAGGATGGGGTGCAATTTCTGCCTGACAACCCCCACCCACCCCACCCCCCCAGTTTGGAAGACCCACATGGGGAGGGTGTTTTGTCTCCTTTACTTTGTACTGCACTATGTGGGTGCAAATGGGGCTTGCGAGCAGGAGTGCTGGCCCTCGCAAACCATCCCTCCAACCTCTTTGCTCATATTCCCCATCTGTAAAAGGCGGGGGGGGGGGGGGGGGGGGGGAGGGGGGAGGGTGTGTTACCCACCACACGGTGCTTCTGCAAAGATTAATTTCTTTGCTTGCTTTTTCTTGTAAAGCACTTCTCCCTGGCTGGATGGATGAGGCAGAGAAGACAAAGTCATCATCTTCTCTTTATTTTCAGGATTCCAGCTGAGTTTGGTTTCCCAAGGGTTGCGTTTTTGAGGCAGCGAGCTGGTGGAGCAATTTAGCTGAGTGCAGGCTGGGAATGGCATGCATTTTGCTACGGGCACATGTAGGGAAAAGGCAAATGGGATGCAAAGGTGACATGTTTCCAGGGGACTTGCAGCCCTGGAGTGGCTTCATCTTAGCACTGACCTTCCTCAGAAGGGATGCTGCACGGTCTCCTGCAGGTGACAGCTCCTAGTCCTCAGCACCAAGGGCACAGGGAAAGCTGCTTCCCCCCCTTGGTCCATCTAATTCACCAGGATACTGGTGTAAATGGGAGAAACTGCACTTGGTCCAGATCTGCTGATGCGGCAGCTGCATGAGGCCAGTGATATTTACTCTGAACCCCCCTGTGTGTCTCCCCACAGGAAAAGCACGTTTGTATTTACCCACAGACAGAAAGCAGAAATCAGAAAGCCGAATAGACCCCAGAAGCAGTAGCCTGTCGCTTCATATGATGTGTGAGCCGAACTCAGTGAGGACAGGGCTGGTGGCAGGCGGCTGGTGAACCACATCTCCCACCTCCTCTCCCCACAGCCCCTTCCCATATCGCCTACCACCAAGCAAAGCTGGCACAGGAGATATTTAGGGCTCAACCTCCTGCCCAGGGGGACACCCCCAGCAGCATCCTTTTGGGAAGCCAAGCGGCAGCCCCGAGTTGCCATGACACTGAGCCACCCCCGAGGATGCGGCTGCAGCTTTCTGCCCTCCGTGACCTGTTTCCTGAGGTTTTGGCGTCCCACCCACGCACCCGTCTCTCTCAAGCAATTACCTGCTCTGATTGCTCACCCTCGCATGTCACTTCTTAGATAGGTGCTTATATGTATTTTAATCAAGTGAGTCATGCAGGCGGAGCGGACTAGGCAAAACACTGTTTCTGTCCTTGTCTCCTTGCTGGGTAAATGATAGCTGGGAATTTAGTGAGTGTGAAACGCTCTCATTTGGGTGGATTTAGTGGATTTGGTGGTTGAACGGGTTGCGATGTGTTTAGAGATCATTTGGGTTTATTTTGGATGAAGTGGGAGGGACTTGATCTCTGGCCCTGAGATCTGCGAGTGCCGTCAATCAGCAATAACGCCTTTGAATTATTCAGGGATTTTATTGAAATACATGGAGGTGGCAGGAACAGAATCTTTCCTGGGTGGCCTGAACCCACCGCTCAAGGGCTTCAGAGCCATCATCACAGGGAAGAAAACCATGCTAACCCCAACTCCTCTGGCATGGGCCAGCCATGGGGTTCCAGCTGCAGAACTTAAATCATGCAAGGAGGTGTTTTCCATCATATAAACAAAATGAAAACTCGGAGGGCAACTCCCGAGCCAGCCTGGCACAGCACAGCTCTGCCAAAGTCCCTCTATGTCACTTTAATCGATACAACCTTGTTTGCTTGCGGGGCATCTCACAGCAGTTAAGGATGGCTTAACGACGTGCTAAATCCGTTTGCTATCATCACTCTGGGTATTAACAGGCACTAATTTAACACAGGCAGTGGAGGTGATTTTTCCAGGGTGATGCATGCCAGCAGGCTGATGTGAGGAGGTTTTCCTCTGGGTTTGGGCGTAGCAATGATTTGCATTGCCTTGATTTCCCTGCTGAGCTTGTTTGGGAGGTGCGAGCTCTGCCAGGACAGGTTTGTGCTGGGAAGGCACGTGGCAGGGAAGAGCAATGGTAGTGATCAGGTTTTACGGAGCCTGGTTGTACGCTCAGAAAGCCCCAAGAACAGGGAGGATTAGTGTTGCATTGACTGAGCCGCATCAGGAGGCAGCGCGAGCATGTGCACCCCTCGAGGTGCTTTTATGCCTGTAGCATCCTTTTAGTTTGAAGCTTAATCCCCAATAGCTGCGACTTGCTGCATCGGCTGTCTTTTAACAGCCTTACAAAGCTGTGACAACAGGCAAGGAAAATGAAGCTGTCTGACAAATGACACATGACAAGGACCTGGAGTTAACTGCTTTTAAATTCATTATGGCTCCAAAAGATTGGCTTGAGCAAGGTGAATGATTTCAGGTGCATAATAAGATGGATTTAGCCTCCTTTTACTGCCAGTGAATGATCTGTGAACAGCTTTGATCTCTGCATTACAGCCACTACCAAGATTTGTCAGTCAGGGTGGGTTCTTTGAGGACCGCTGGCTATTTGCAGCGGTGGCTCGGTTGCACACGAGTGACTTTTCCGCGGCAGGACAAATGCCAACTTCTTGGTGCTTTTTACCTTAGGTGCAAATACTCTTTTCAGCTGCCCAGAGTGCCAAAATGAAAGAGGAGGCATCTGAAGGGCATGTGGGAAACCTGGGCACTGAACACAGCCACTGTGCAGCAGGTCTGGGGTTTGCAGGGAGCTGTGCAAGGCTCTCGGGAGCTGCGGGAAGGTTTCTGCGTTGCA
The DNA here is from genome assembly GCF_017639655.2 of Falco naumanni. Taxonomy (NCBI): domain Eukaryota; kingdom Metazoa; phylum Chordata; class Aves; order Falconiformes; family Falconidae; genus Falco; species Falco naumanni. The sequence goes on along the minus strand of NC_054057.1, from coordinate 85,727,692 downwards.
TGATGATGAACATCGCAACAGGGGAGTGTTACAGGTTTGGGATGCCCTGGCTGCAATGCATACAGCACATCTGGGATGGCCAGGGCTGCAACCTGCCATGCTTCAGCCAAAAACCATCTGGCAAGGACAGATCTGCCCCAAAATCAGCTCCCCCATCTCTGGCTGTGCAAGGCAAAGGGAATTATTCGCATTTTGGGGGAGAAAGGCATACCCTGCAGCAGATCAGCAGAACAGCCTGTTGCTCAAGATCCATTTGGGGCTGGTACCGGGTTGGAGTCCCGTTATGGTTATTTTATAACAAACTAGTGGGATGCAATTATTCCAGTAACTCAGGCTAATCCTTTCTTAAACAAGAATTCTCTGCAGCCAGTCCCATCTCCAAAGACATGTGCCAACTTGGTGTCTTTCAGGCTGAAATATTGCTTCTGGTCTGCGTGTTTGTGGTGCTGTTGGGGAGGTATATATTTCTGAAGTATGGCTGCCTCATTTTGTTTTACAATTCATAAGCAAACGCACCCAAATGATCCAGTGCAGTATGGGCACTAAAAATAGCTTTAATCAATCAACTTTTTAAAAGTAAGAATGTTCCTTAAAATTATGCCAGCACCAGCCAGCGCTGCCTCTTGGGAATTTTATTCTGACTCATTATTCTTCCAGTTCTGTTCTTTCTTTTTCTTTCTTTTTATTTTTTTCCTGCTCCTATTTACCAAATATCATTGAGTTTGGACTGGTTTCCGTTACTTAGCATACAGGATGAGGTGGATACTGCAGACTTTTAAAGCTATTTTTGTTACTGGTAGCATGAAGGGATGGGAAGCATTATTACTGTAATTTGCTGGTATTTGGGTAGCACCCCTAAACAGCAGTAAAACAGGCACTAGGTACTTCAGTATTTCTGCATCGGAGCAGCTCCCACCCATACCCAGACCTTTCAGAGTGGTCAGTCAGAGGACAGGGACACACAGATGCTGTGAGGCTCGGTGGGACAAGGCAACAGCAGTGCCCACCCCAGCCCCTGCTCTCCCCCCCCCATCCCCATCAATTTTTCCTGCAAGTGCTTCAGTGCTCCATAGCTTTGCAGGAGCCCTGTTGCCATCTCACGGAGCAGCTGCTTTGTGGGCTGACCAAGGATGTGGGCATCCTTGTGGCCTCGGGGTCTGCTGGACCACTCAGCTGGAGGACCCAGCCCCTCTCCTGCCTCTCCTCCTGCAGCTGGTTGCACTCGAGGTGCTGGGCTGGGTGGTTTACAAGCGGGTCCTCAGGTTTCCGACCAACCTTGTTGCTAAAGGCAAAATAAGGCTGCGATTCTGCAAAGGAGGGATTACATGCCCGAGTCCTGCTGCTCTCTGGTGAGCAGCACATACCCAGCTCACCAAGAGCACTCCAAAACTCCCCGTCTCTCAGATGTGTGTGTGTATATATATAAGTGTGTATGTATGTTTAGTGCATTAGTCACATCTTAGACTATAAAAACTGAAACTTCAGTTGGCTGCTCCTTCTGTAAACATATGTTCTCCTTGTAACTATAACTTGGCTTTTGTTGCTTTGTGTTATTCCTCAGCATCGTGTGCAGTACGTACGGATACGATAACAGTAATAATCACCATACTGCCAAATCCGAGTGTTTAAAATAATGGGTTAAGTCTCCAAAATCCCCTGACTGGCTTAAAAATAATAAGATTATGTGAAAATAGTAAGTGCCATGATCTTGTCTTGCTGCTTTTCGGTTGCTGGGCACTTAAGCTTTTGGCTCCTGCCTCTCTCCAACTTGGGCTCTTAGAAATGAGGGTTGGGGCTAGGGAGGGAAACTTTTAGATGAAGCTGAGACTGATCCCTGTGAAGGACCTGGGAATCTGAAGCAGCATGTCCTTTGTCACGAGGCATGGGATGAAAGCAAGGGAGTTTGCAACACAGTGGTAATGTGGTCCTGGCATTTTTTACTGTGTTTATGGCAGAAATATTTTTAGAACTGGAGTGACGGATGGTAGAGAGCATCTCCCTGCAGATGGGGAGGTGCAGACTGGCTGAGCTGCCCAGCGAAGGAGACTGGTTGCGTTATGGTACGTCAGAGCCTGACCTACGCCCACGTCACTGGAGTTCTCTTTGCGTTACTTGGGGTGGCAAAATAACCGATGCGGAGTGGACGAGACCCAAACCAGGGTTGCAGGCATGGCAGTCTACTCTGTACCTATACAATTTTAAAAGAGATATTGAAAACCTAGTCTTCAAGACAAGCAGTTTATTTTTCTTTCACTTTTGTATTTAAGGGGGCCTTTAAATTTTTAAAGAAAATACTAGACTTTGACCTACAGTGCAAGAAATCCCCTTATAGCATTCCACAAATATGTAAGGATCTGAAAGTCTTCTAGAAACACAAACTATCCACTTTGTTTTGCTGGCTAAAATGTGTGAAACAGAGATCCAAGCTGCATCATTGCAGTTAATTTTGCTTTTCTCTTTCGGCTGAGAAGCAGAGGTTTATGGTGGGAAGGAGCTGGAGGACGCTGGATTTGGGCTTGGCATTTTTCAGCGCAGCAGAGTCATTCTTTGCTTCTGCCTGCAACCATCCATGTCGTGGTGTGCAAACCATCTCCAGAGGAGATGTCAGGAGCTGTCAGGCTGGGCTGCAGCTGATCTCTCACTGTACTTAGATCTGTGCTTAAACTGGTTGGACTAAATGGCTGCAAAATACAGCAGGAGCGCTGAGCTCAGCGAGGACACTGGTTATTTCTGCTTTTGCTTTGGTTTGTTCTGTTGCCATAAACTCAATGGAATTAAGTCTCTTCCAAAGCTAAATGTGAGGGTCTGCATGCCAGGCTGTTAATGTTCTCCCTCTGGGTTTTGTCCTTGCAACCCGTGGGCAGGTCTGTGTGCTGCTGGCCAGAGGTGCTGTGGTGACACCGGAGTCTGCCCCATTCCTCTGCTCCTTGGTTTAGGGCCTGAGGTCAGTAATGCAAAAAGTCACAAATGCACTGCTTTAAAAAGGGAAAGAGGAAAAGAAAAATTTAAATCCGAGGCTGAATGCAAACTTGTCTACAGGAAACACTGGCTGCATTAAGACAAATTGATGGTATGAAATGACATACCACTGCAGGCATCCTCACTCCGCTCTGCATCCTAAGATGCAAACTGACTCTGACATCCCGCTCTGCTCTGGACCCACCAGACGGCAGTTTTGAAGACTTTTTTTTTTTTTTTTTTTTCTCTGTGCTTGTCAGCTGGATTCCTTAATTAATCGGTAATTTCCTTAGGAGATGAGAGTCTTGCTGTGTCACTGCCTTGGTGACAGAGGAGCTGTGCAAACCCCACTGCCAGTGGCAGAGGGCAGAGGCTGCTGACAGAGGCAGGAGGTGTTGGGAGCACTTCCTTTGGGCAGAACACAGGCACAGCTCCTACACAGCTTTATTTTGGGTTGCCAGCTCCTCAAACTCATCCGCTGGCACTGCTACCAGTGGCTAGGTGACAGGGAGTCGACGAGTGGCCAGCCAGCCTCAGCTTTCTGCACTGGGCTCATGCCATTTGGTTTTCCTGCTGGAAACACTCGAGATTTTCTTGAGCAACTGCTTCAACACACCCTTGAATTCCCATCTCTCTTTTAAAATCAAGTCAAGGCCTTACCAGCTATGTTGGCACAGCAGAGGTTAGCGGGAAAAGCAGGTCTTGCCCATGCAGAGGTATCTTCTGGCAACCAGAGCTCTTAATCCTCAAGCTCCTGGTCTTTTCCTGGAGTTGGTTTTAGTAAAACCCTCTGAAAAGCTGCTGGAGAGCACCGGCATCAGGACAGCATCAGCATCAGCCCTTGCACTAACAGCAGGTGGGGCCAAAAACATTTTGGGGCAGAGCCTGGTTTCTGTGATGCTACTTCTAAACTCAGGACTAGATTTTAGTGTAAGAGGCTGTGTCAATCCTGCACACAGTGCTGTGCGGCCAGGAGCAGCCCTCCCCCCGGGCGGACAGGGCTCTGCCACTCCCCAGCTCCGGCCTGAAGGGTGTCTGGGGGATTTGAGCTTGGCCCAGATACGCTTGAGATGTCATTACCCTGGAATTTGTGGCAGAGGAAGAAATATTAAGCAAATCTTTTGCAATTATCTTTGCCTCCAGCAGTTAGTCTAGATCTCCCCTTTGCATCTTTTGCTTTTCAAATCTCCTAGTTGCGAAGTTGGTTGCTTTTAAACTGGGTGGTGCCTCGGTGGCCTGGAGAGCAGCAGTTTCCATGGTAACTCAGAAGTACCCATTTTTGCAGAGTCACGGTTTTAGCGGGTCGAAGCCACTGCTGCTGCCGGGGGACCAGGAGAGCCCTAAGCCAGCCCTAACCCATCGCAGCTTCAGCATCTCCAGTGCCACTCAGGGTGTGAGCCAGAGCCCTGCATGGCGGAGCTGGGTGTCACCATCCCTCACCTTCCTTGACCTCCTGATGGCCAAAAAAGCCAGGCAGGGTATGCAGCAATGCTGCAGGGTCATCCGCGAGGCTGTTCTGTGCCGTGGGACTTCTGCCCCAGCCCCTTCTCTGCTACTTCTGCTGGCACAGGCCCAGTGTTGGGCTGCTCTCAGACTTTTTTCCCACCTTTTCATGTCTTTCTCCTCTGGGTGTTTTCCCATAATTATTAGAATGGGACCTTTCTTTCCTGATGGGCATTTGGAAGTGGCCCAGGCTTCATGGGAAGGATGCTGCACAAAGGTGCTCTCTGTAATGCCATCCTGAAAAGCAGCAGCATCTCCCACCCCCCAGGGGTTTGCTTTGGGACGTATCCACATGGCTGCTGAATTCCGGGTGGCTTTGGGGGGCTCTGGGGTGTTAAATCACAGCTTTTGGGGCTCCTTGGAGCCAGGAGCCAGGAAGTGGGGAGTGAACTGAAATTCAATGAACTGAAATTCCCTTGAATATCTGTGTACCGGAGGGAGGGAGGATTAGTCTTGTTGGGGCAGACCACTCAGGGTAATCCCACTTTCGAATTAGGGATTTCACTGTCATTAATCAGATGTGAAAATAAATAGGGCAGGAGCTTAATGCCTTCGAGGGAGCCACAGGCACAGGAGGAGAAGGTGGACTGGAAGGGCTGAGCAGGGACAGGACCTTTCAGCTCAGACCCCTTCAGCCGCATCCCTTCGGGAAGGGTTCAGGTATGACAGGAGGACAGGAGCATCCCCAGAAAATGTCTGAGCCCTGAGCAGGGGATTCCTCCTCCCTCCTCCAGCCAAAGCAAAACTGTTCCTTACAGTGGGTTTTCTTCCATCTTTTCAGCCTTTTCTTCAAAGGCAACACAAGTTTTCTTTTGTCTCCTTCCTTTCTACATGCAGCAGCATTGTCATTTCCATTTCACAGTCGTGGCTGAGCCTTGCTGACTATGCTGACAGCCTCTAAACACCTGTGACCACAAAGCTGTGGGATAGCCTTTCTTTTTCTCTTAGAAAATTAAAACAACACTTCTGACATCCTGAAATACACCAAATTTGGCTTTGATGTTAGATGGACAGGGGACGGTGGTGGTTCTGCCTGTCATTAAGGAATCAAGGCACTTGTTTCCACTCCAGTGACAATTCTTCTCCTGCAGGTGATTATTTAACCATAAAAAACTTAATTAGATCATTCAGAATAAAGGAAGGAAGTTTTTTAGAAATCTGACGAGCAGAGTGCCTGAACAAATGTCCGGGGTAGCTCAGCAGAACAGGGGCTTCATCCCACAAATATCTTCAGCCTTAGGCTTCAGTCACTCCACAGAAACCAAAAATCAGGGGCAGATGCCAAATCCAGAGGGCAGGCAGGTTTTCTGCTCAGAAAAATTTCTTTTTGAAATGTTTGTCATTTTATATCATTATGAGAGTGATCTGAGCAGCAAACAGGCACCAACCCAGAAGACGGAAGCACCTGGGGCACGGCAGACCCTGGTATCCATCAGGGTTTCCCATGCTCCTGAGGACTCCCTTCAGCAATGGGCTGTGCTTCTGCCTTTCAAGAGACAGATTCTTCCATATTTTTTTAAAAAAAGTCTGTCTTAACTGAATGTTGCCATCAAAACCGGTCCCTGCTGATGATTCACTTTTGACAAATCAGTGTTTTCTAATGGAAAACAAAATCTAATTCTTGATGAGTTCTGCTAGAAACAGGGGCTCAGGTGGTGGGGAGCAGGACGGAGAACAAGAACACGACCAGCAACCCTTGGTGGATGGTGGGTCAAAAGCCTTATCACCTTGTGGTGGGGAAAAGCCTACGTTGTACACTTCCCCAGTGCTGGAGCAGCAGGGGATGGAGTTGGCACAAGCCCAGGATCAGTGTCCCAGGGCAGGAGCAAGGTTGGAGCAACCAGGCACAGGGCCAGTGTGCTCCCCTCCTCTGGGGGAAGCAGGAGACCTAATGCATCAGCGTAGTTACACCTTTTTTAACAGCTCAAAATACAGGTGCTTTTATTTTTTTTACTTTAGAGGGAAAAAATTATCTGCAAGTATAATAACTGAAATGAATGCAACTGCAGGCACCCTGGGAATAGCACAGGAGCCCTGTTTACAGGGAGTTCCACATGAATCCCATCAAGCAATGCAAATATTGTAAGTAGGATATGGCCACGGGTTGGGCTTTGTTTGGGTCCAGTGCAGGCTATTTTCTCTGTGGAGCAAGATCGCTACTCTGCATCTAATTAGGCAAAAGGAAAGGGCATCCAAACAGCCCCTAAATATGTCAAAAATCAGAAAGAAATCATTGAAGGGAGGGAGGAATTAAAGTAAACCAATGTTGGTATTTCAGCGATGCACAAGTCCTCTGGGGCTGTGGCCATGAGCTTTGCCTGCTCCAGCTCCTTCTGCATCGCTGACGAGGTGACCTGGGTTTTTGTTTTAATTTGTTTATTCGATTTTATGCATTTCCATTTTAGACAACTGCGTTTCCAAGTCTGATGTGTTTGGTCCCCAGCATGGGCTCGAAGGTGATCCTAGCTCTGAACTTTTAAATTAAGGCCCTCTCTAAAATGAGAAGTGGGTTGGTTGCAGGTTTTCGGGAAGCTGCAGGACCAGACCCTGCTGATTTCTCTTTTTTCTATTAATCTGGGTAAATGAGAGTGTGTATGCAAAAGGAGTTTGAGACTGCAGCCTTGTACACACCAAATCCTATGCTGCCATAAATCTTACACTGAACTAATAAAATGCCAGATAAAATGTATCTAAAAGCAGCAGAGGTAAATACAGTAAGGGTTTTTTGTTCAGGTTTCCAAAGCAGAAGAACTGTTGTTATCAGAAATAAGACAATGTCTATGTGGTTCTTTCTCCATGATCCCTTGCTCACATATGTTTGTGTGTTTGAAAGCATAAGGGTTTATTCATACACAGATGTTTCCAATTATTTTCCTAAGAACAGATCTCTCATTCCTGCTTAATTTGTGAAACTCCTATTTAGTTCTCCCAAGTCTTATTTTATTATTTTTAATAGTCATACCAGCAGCAGTAATCATAAGCTTTGGGCCTGGTTTTCAACAATCAAGTGATGCAAATCGCCACTTACTACACTGAAACTACTGATAGTAGTGCAGTTGAGCACTGGTGGGTCCTGTAAGAGCGTACAGTCTTCTGGGGGATTTTTGGTGCCTGGAGACATCCAGCCTTGAGCCCTTTCCTTCCTTTTCAAAGCCCGTGCTGTGCACCCTGGGTCCTGGTTTATATCTGTATCCCGACAGGATGCCATCCTTGGTGCTACCAACTTGTGCCACCAGCTTGGCTTTGTTTTGTCTTCATCCTCGGTCATGATGTAAAACCCAAAATGGACTCTACAGATCCTTGAGACTTAGAAACCAGGTAGGAATGAGGTAACCTGTATTCAGCACATGTTCTCATGACTCGAGATGGAAACCAGCAGAGAAACCTTGCTGGTTGGAGCAAGGAACCAGGCACAAGCCGGGTTTTCTGGTGGTGGTGGTGCCTGAATTAATTAATCTATCCTTGTCTTGCTTTCTTTAGCTTGGTAGTGAAAGAGTTAATTCTGGCAGACCTGTGGGGTGATTCACTGCTAAAACTCTTTGAGATCTGTAGATAAATGTTGCTGTGGGAGGAGGACAGAGGCTGCTCTGCTCTCAGCTGCCCTGGGCATGCATGAAGAAGAGAAGAGGATGAAGTGTGTGGGACCTGAGAGGGAAAGCATAGCTGTGCGCCTGGTTGCACTTCTCTGGCTTTGCTGCTGTGTAGGAAATGAAAGGCATGGCTTGTTCCTTCATCTCAACAGGAGCATCCTTTCCAAGGCCCTTTCCTCAGTTGCCAAAAACTTCAAACCTCAGCAAATCTGGGCCGTTTGGCTGTGTTTTCTTCTTTGCTTGTGCCAGGAGTGAAGGCTTTTTGATGTGTAAACAGCATGGTGCCTCAGCTTCCCCCCTCCTGACTTTGAAGTGTGTGCTCTCCTTAACACCTTCCTCTCACCTGGTTCGAGCACATCAGCATGCTGGTCATCCTCCTGAACTGCGTCACCCTGGGCATGTTCCAGCCCTGCGAGGATGTGGAGTGCCAGTCGGAGCGGTGCACCATCCTGGAGGTAAGGATCCTACGCAGCCCTGCTTGCTTGGGACGTGCGGGATGCAGGGTGGTGACCGTCCCGGGAGCTGGGACCCCCATCTTGTCTGTCTCCCCCAGGATCCAGCCATGAAAGCCCTTCCCATAAGGCTGATTTTCCCAATAAGCCATGCTTCGGCATGCAAAGCCTGTCCTCTGAGGGGACCTGCTGGCCCTAGATGCGACCCAAAGGCTGACTGATTTAGACTTACCCAGCATGATCCTTTCTCTACACATTTAATAAGGGTAGGGGGGCTCGAAACTGGGCATCCAGCTCCCACTGGAGGTGTTGAACACTTTTTAACTACAGGATGGCAAATGCCGCAGGGAACCTCCTGCTTGCAGTTGGTCGGTTCTACCCCAGCCAGCTCACTGCCAGCATCTCTCAGATTGCTGCAGTCTGGTCTGTGCACTACAGCACTGGTGACTTTGACATTTAATTCCCTTCTTTATGAACACAATGGCACAGGACAAGGCCATGCCTGCTGTCCTCCACAGCAGAGCCCACCAGTTGAAGTGCTGCATTGCCGAGTGCCGGGTTAACTGCCCTTTGGGAAATGCATACCTGTACAGAGTTCACAGGCCCTTGCTGGCCATCCCAAGCTTAGTGGGGCATCACACTTGTCATTTCATCCTTCACTGTGTCCTGGCAATCCCCTCGCTGCCATATGCCCACAGGATTCATTTTGGAAGCACATCCCAGCATCATCTGGTGTGTGGGCTGCACCTTGGCGCTGGGCTTCCTGCAGCAGCTCGGTTCTCATGCTTGGAAGCAACTTTCCTTGTTTCTAGTGCATTACATCAACCCAGGCAGGGACTACTGACACGTGGTAGTGCTAGCAGGCTTGGTTCAGCTGAGTCCTGCATATATCTGCTGCTTTACTTCCCTTTGAGCATTTCAGCAGTATAGGAATGCGAGTGGGATCCTTCCAACCAGCTTCTCCTGCCTCTTGCAAAGGTTGGTCCAGAACTGCCTGCAAATGCCAGCAATAGTAGAGTTTACCATCAAACCCTCTTTCAGTCTTAGAAGAGGATCTCTTAAATGCAGAGCCAAGTAAACCAGTTGAGCTGAGAAGGCACTAGAGGTTTGTTACAGAACGAGATCAGTTTTGGAGAAAATATTGCCACCAGCTGCATGCAGCATAGGGATAGCCTCAGAGGGTCAGGCTCAGGGTTGGAGTGAAGCAGGACCCAGAGGTGGATAGTCCATCTCCTTCACCAGAAAATGTCACACTGCAGGGAGCTGTGGGCTAAGCTGCCCCAGAGAGCCCATCAGAGGGTGTCTGATCTCTCCTGAAAGGTTTCACTCCCCATGCCTGCTGGTTTTCTGCATGTATACGCCCACGTGGGGCTTTGGGGGATGCCAATCCCTGCCAAAATGTCCAGGCAGACAAAGTGAATCCTGCCTGGACAAGGAGGTGACATTATTGAATGCTTATTATTTGCTTCCTTTTATTCATAATTTAATCAGGTTGCAATCACACGATTTGCATGGTCTGTTCTCCCCAGAATAGATACACATAACAGCCTGCAAGGAGCCCAGGCACCAAATCTGTTTCTAATACAGGCTGAATGATGACAACGTATTGAGTATATTTGCAAAACCTGAAGTGTTATCCTGATGCATTTGCAGGCAGGAAAGGGCTGCAAGTAAAGCCATCATTATCCCTTACCCTGTCACAGCTTGCAGCAGGGAATGAAAGCCAGAACATGAGGTAGAAAACCTGAACTACTTTCTGGAGGTGTTCAGATGCCAGATATTAAATGAACTGAAATAATGGAGCAAAACTTCTGTGTAGTTTAACAAGGGAAAGGTTGGTTGATAAAGCCAACAGCCAGAGAAGATGATGCTCACACACAGCCACGCAGAGGTACATGGATGCGCAGTGGGAACTTGGCTTCCATGTGGATGCTTTGTTAATTTTACCATTAATCCACTCAGACCTAAAAATGGAAGTGTCAGAGACACAATAGCAAACAGTATAGTCATTAAGAGAGTGGTTTGGACAGCAGCAGTCATGTCTGTAGATCGAGAAGTTCCTGTGCTTTACCAATTCTGTCATTCAAAACAACAAAGCCTCTGCACATGATTTACGAGCAATCTGTATCTCCCGATGTTCAAGTTTACAGGCAACATGTAGAAGAATATTTGCAATAGAGTCTATTTCATGGTATTTTCAAGTGCATACACATTTCATTCAGGTACCTATAGTCTCCAGGAAGACTGGAGAAATCACAGCTGTCCAAGTCCCCACTACCCTACAGAAATCATTCTTTAAGTAAAGGCTGAGGCATGTTCTATAGGGCACCAATGGATTCAATTACACACCTTTATTTTCTCTTGTTCTTGCAGTAATCTAAACCCCAAAATTTTGGCCTTCATCAAGAGACTCCTGTGCTGGGCACACAGGCTTGCCAGGGGGATGCCCTGAGCCTCTGCACCATGAGGAAGCACTCCAGCCATTCCTCGCATGCAGCAGAGCTGCCTTTATAGTTACTGCTTCAGCTTCTGCTTGATGTGCCCGTTCACTCCCAGCTGTGTCTGGGTCCATGGGTAGGAACCTTGATCCCTTTGGGAGTCCTGAAGACATCAGAGGTGAATTACATCTCCCTATTAGATGGGACAAATTCTTTCTAGGAGGTATGAGCTGCCCAGTCTGCAAACACAGCTTCCACTGCAAGTTGCTGAGACCTCATGGACCCAACCACAAGTTGCTGTTGGATGCATAGGCTTTAAATGCCAAGAAAAACATCCAACCTGTACAACAGCCATGTCTTTTATCTTTGCCGGTAGATTAACAGAAGCTGCTAATGCTTCCCAGGCAGTGGGCTGACCCAGGAGCTATGCTCAGGGGTTGCCGTCACCCATCAGGTATGGCAGGTTTGATTTCTGAGTTCAGTAGGTGGCACTTTGGTACCAGGGCTTTGCCTTGCAGCAGCTGCCAGGGTGTACAGAGTACCGCTGCGGATGGAGTGCTCGCGTCTCTGCTTTCCCTTTCCCTGATAAGAGAGCACAGCAGAACTGACTGTAATAATCTTTTACTGGTCTCCAGGCATTTGACGACTTCATTTTCGCTTTCTTTGCGGTGGAGATGGTCATCAAGATGGTGGCTCTGGGGATCTTCGGGCAGAAGTGTTACCTTGGAGATACATGGAATCGCCTGGATTTCTTCATCGTGATGGCGGGGTCAGTAACAAAACCTCATAAATTTGTTCTTTGCAGTGAAGGCAAGAAGTCCCCAGAGAGCCAAATCTCTAGGTTGTCCTGGCCAGTATTCATAGCATCTTGTGAGAGCTGCCAGGCTCAAGCCAAGGCAAAGTCTCATAAGTCTCATTTGGTGTCGCCTCTGGCAACCACACCAGATGATGGGGTGGGGTATGCATGTCAGGGCAAAAGCCATCTGCTTTTCCACGGCAATCTTTTCGCCAGTGTCATCTCTGTCAAATCAAGCGCACACTGATCTAGTGCTTGTGATGGCCAGAATGTTCCTGTGATCGCGATTAAGACTGCTGTCTCCAGAACAGGCGGTAAAATATAGCAGCTCAGCCCCACTCCTGCTATGTGACACCATTACTGAGGCAGAGAGACAGAAACTGGCCAAACAAGGAGAACCTAGCCCAAAAATTGGTTCAGAAGGTTGAAATCCCAGTGGAAGAAGCTAGCCAAAAGTTGACCCAAATTACAAGTGCATGCAAATGCCTCCTATAGACTTCTCTTAGTTACATTTTAACACCATCTCCTACAGCTTCTTGCTTGTGCAGGATGTGTTAATAAACAGATATAAGGAAGATCTGGGTGCTTTTGACACCAGTTCCCTCACACCCATAGGGGAAAACTGAGCGGACTAAAAGCTTGGCAAGTCTAAAACTTTCTTCTATAAATACATGGATTTTAGAAATGCCGGGCTCTCTTACCTGCTTAGTATACCCTAGAAAGGGACAGGCTGCTTTAATTACAGAGCTCTGCCTTATTTCTGAATTCCTGAGTTTATAATGACCAGCCTGGGGTTAATTAGAACATTCCTGTAATATGTTGGGGCATTTTTACCCTTACATTAGTGATGTACAATCTTCACTGCACTAATGGAGTTTTGTTTTGCTCCATGTTATTTGTCTTGAATACAATTAGGAATGGCCTTACTGGTTTGAATAAAACATGAGGTCCCCTGAGCAGAGCTTCCTTTGAACCCATGTGCAGTTACAGCCCAAGAAAGAACAGCAGGGACAACAAAAGGAGCAGTTAATTATTTTTCTTTCCAAAGCGCTGCAGCATTTAAGCCAGAAGTAGCAGGAGAAGAACAAGGCTGTGGTTGCAGGGGGAACTTGGGATCAGAAATCTGCCATCTGTAACCAGCGTGCCAACAGTGTTTCCCCATGCTGAACCTGCAGGATGAGCTCTCCTGATGGGCGTGCAGAGATTCCCCACATCATCGACCAGATCATCCCAGCAAAGTGGGAGGATAAAATAGCACCTGTGTGCAGAAAGGCTGAGCCCTCTGCTCATACTGCGGAGCCAGGTTTGGCACCAGGATCTTTATTCACTAGCACCTGGGACAAGGGGGAAGGTGGCTGGTGAGTCGATGGGTAGTTTTCCAGTGTATTTCCCCACCCTCTGTGGCTGGAATGTGTTTGAGAAGAATGAAAACAGCAGAAGCACCAGGAGACCTCGATGGGAAGCCCTGCTGCCAGTCTGGCGTTACTCAGGCTGAAGATGAGAAGAGGAACAGCCCTTTCTCTGGCTGATCCTGGGCCATCTCCAGATGATTCACAGGGCATACCTGTGGTGTTATTGCCCATCTCTCAGAAGAGAGGCTGTGCTGGCCACTAACACTGGTGGAAGGCAAGGAGGAGCTGTGTGATGGGCTGGGGTTCTTCACCTCTCCCACCTCTCCCACCACCACCAGATCCAGTGTCTGCTCCGAAAACTGGAGGTGGTTTTAGCAGGAAGCACACGACTGGAATAAGAGTTGCTTTTTCTAGCAAGTGGGTGGATGTGTTGAAGTTATTCTGAGGCTTTTTCTGATAAGAAGGGAAGCAAGTGATAGGCAGTGCTGCCTGCTTTGTTTGTCCCATTCAGTCTCCTCAAATAAGCCGATTTGGCTTATTAGCAAGTACACCAAAGAAAGTGGAGGGTAAGCCGGGAAACTACAAAATAAACATATCTTCTGCCTCTAGCAACAGATTGTGTCTGAAGTTTGCTCTAGCACTGAAAGGCCTTTAATGTTTTCCTTGCCTGAGAAATGTACCCCGGAAAATTTCAGACTGAATGGAGCTTACAACTTTTCAATCTGTCCAGCAGCCAGGTTGAGAGCATTTCTTGAGCATCAAAAATGTTGTCCACAGGATCTGAAACCAGAGACGTTCCTTGTGCCTCAAGTCCCTGTAGACTCTGCAGGCTCATATGATATGCTTTGGACATCTTTAACTTGACAGCTGAAGGACTGGAAACCGTTCATGGCAGAAGACATTGCAAAGGCTTGTGCCTCCTTTTTTTTAGTACCCAGAGGCTGTAGAGAGTCACCTACCAAGTGCCAGTCCACCCAGACCTCCAGTCCCTGCATAACCAAAATTTCCAGCTCCAGCAAGTTTCTGTTGGGCATTCCAGGGTATTCTTGGTTTACAAGTGTGATATGAGAACAACACCCTAAGCCTGGCTTTGACAAAGGCACCTTTGACTTTTTCATGAAGGTTTCAAATGTTTTCACTACTTGGAGAAGGTCCAATCTGGAATCCATCAAGTGTTTCATGTTGGCTTCGGTGGGCAGTGCAGATCCCCCTGAGACTTACTTTCAAATCCTAGATGGAGTATCACAGAATCCCAAATTATCAGGGTCAGAAAGTCTGTTTTCTAGGTCAAATCCTGAATTATTCATCTTTTATCAGCCCCATTGAAACTCCAAGGGCCAAGTAAAAGTGTGGCCCCTGGAGCTGGCCCTTTAACATGCTAATAGTTGCATGAGCTCTCTGGAGTACAAAACCAGCTCCCACTGGGGCATTTCATACTCCTTTTACATGCTATTAGTAGTTCAAAAACTGTATCAGTTACACTAAAATTCACTTACTCAGCCACCCGATAAATTGCGAGTGTGTTGTATTGGGACCACGCCAGCAAGCAGATTCAGGCTTCAGCACTATTCACTTCAGGGACTTTAAACAATGCTTTGTCTATTCCTGCAAGGTCTGTTTAGAGCAGACACCTGGGGCTGGCTCCAGGCCCCTCAATGCAGGTGTGAACGGGCATTTCCGATGGCTTTCCCGCTGGGTGGTCCTTCGTGCGGCTCCGGGCTGCTTCCCACTGCTCTGCTCTGGCTGCTTAGTGAACACATGTTAGATTTAAAACCTGTTTTTGTGCCGTGTTGAGTTTTAAAGCTATTCATCATGTCCGGCTCAGCTCCTACATACAAGCTTTAAGGTGGTTTTGATTTATAAAGACTCACTAACTACTTCAGGGAAATTAAAAAAAAAAAGAAAAAAAAATCTCTGGAAGGTTATCACCAAAACGAACTCAAAATCACCTTGGCCTCTGCATGGCAAATTAAGGCTAACAGGACAAAGTCACCTCAGTGCAATGCCAATGATATCACAGGCTTACACCGAACAGCTTCAGGACAAAGACGAAAGAGAAGCAAACATCAGAACATCTAGATATTCCCAATTAAACTTTGTAGAGCAGGGCAGGCATCAAATACGGAGTGCAAGGCTCCGCTCCAGCAGAGCAGAGCATGGGCACATAGGCAATTATGTGCCTGAGCAAGGCTGGCCCGAAACCAAACCTCCCTGTGCTGTTGCCTGAAATCCATTCAGCTGTTGCTTCAGTCCATTCGGCTGTTGCTTCTTGATGGCACGTAGCAATTTTGGTCCATCCCGGCTGCAGGATGCTTCAGCTGCAAGATCTCTCGTTCCACTGAGGCTTCTGAAGTGCATGGTTGCAGCAGTTCAGCTCATATCTGCCTTCCTCCTTCGATATCTGTTTGTTTATTTTAAAAAAACAAAGCAAAACAAAAGCTCTTTCTCCATGGGATCCAACAACTTACTCGCAGGGTTGCTTTTGATGCTGTTACGTTATTTGAACAGGCGTGGTGAGAGATTTGTGACATATTTACAAGTGCTTCCCTGTAGTCAAACTCATAAATTGTAATTACAGCCATGCTAACTAGCCATAACCCCATTAAAAAAGCAACACTACACACATTTGCCACTCATTGCTATAAAAGAGCAAGAAAACTGACTTAACATCCTTCCCAGCCTGGGAGAGAAATGTTTATGTGAAATGGAGATGGAGCATGAAAAAGAAAATGTTCTCTATTCTTAATAGTAAAATGGAAACCAAACTACTTCAACATCATTTGTAGGCTTGATTATTCACATTTTTGTCATAGGGGGAGAGATAAGCTGGTGTGAAAATACGCTGGGGTGCTAGTAGGGGGTGTAATATCAGAAACATCTTATTGACTTGGAGCTGCATGGAGCTGTGCAGTAATCTCCCTGGGAATGCCATGGATGCGCTGCCGGCCAGAGTGTGATAAGCTCATGGAAAAGGAGAGCAACACAGCTGTGGAAGCTGAGCAGATAGTCAAGGGCTTCCCCTCTGCCCCAGTTTCTGTGGCCCCAACTTTGGAGCTCCTTGTCATGCCAAGTCCTGCTTTCTGGTGTGTTAGTTGTGCCTGCAGCCCGTTAGCCCAGGAGCACACCTGCCTGCCAGCCCCTGCACCACTGCTGCTCCTGTGGGTATTTTCAGCCTCTTAGACGCTGAAATATCCCTTATATCCCCTATTGACAGCATGATGCACATCATGTGCTGCAAACACATGGGTGATGACTCCCAGAACATGCAGGCAGCAACAGCCCCAACCCCAGGCAGCCCCAGCACCCTCATGCCCAGACAACGAGCATCCCACATCCTGACGCCTTTCCTCTTTCCCCTGCAGCATGATGGAGTATTCTCTGGACGGACACAACGTGAGTTTGTCTGCGATCCGAACCGTCCGGGTACTTCGGCCACTACGAGCCATTAACAGGGTCCCAAGTAAGTCACCCCTTTGGCTGCACCACAGCCACACAACTGCAGTTGGGGCTCTCCTGGCTCACCCCCCGGGAAAACCAGGGGGTTACAGCTACTTCAGCTAGCGTTGTCTGCTAAACCTTGCAGCAGTAGCCTACTCTCCTGCTGCTGAGAGCAAATTCATTTCTTTTGATTTTGAATGGTAATTCAGAGATCATGTATTATGATTTTCAGTGTTAGTAAAGGGCAAGTAGATTTTATACCTGGGGGGGGTGGAATTTTTGTGGCTGTTTTCCATTTTCATGAGTTCTTTGAGGCAAGTAACTCTCTGCTTCTAGTGTAAAGTAAATAATGAAGTCCCTATAAAGAAAGGGGAAAGGTCAGTTATAAGAAAGATCTTCTTGCCCTGGATGGGTTCATTTTCCCCTCTCAGCTATTTAAGGTCTTTCCATTTCTTTGTGTTCAGGATTAGAAGTGCAGCAGCCTCTGTTGCTGGTAAAATACCACAGAGGGTCTGCTGTCATGCAGAACAAAATTAGGTTCATCCATGATAGAAAGTTCAAGTGGGCCCTAAATCTATTTTCAAGTGGCTTCAGCTGCTTGTCTTCTAAATCCAATTTGAAAAATGAACCAACGAGTTGAAATAATTTCCTGCTGGAATCAGCTGTCTGCTGAGCAATCTTTTGCAAGGTACTAATTTCATAGTGCTTGCATCATTTTTTAACCAAAATCCACTCAATCCAAAATGCAACAGCATTGTATGGAAATCATAGAGGTTCCTTGTAAAAAAAATGACACAGTTCCACTGGTCCTCGCTGAACATCCTGCCTAGATTAATTGCCAATCATGTCTGCACAGCTAGGCACAGCAAAACAAACTCCTCCAGAAGGGCTTTGGTTCCAGTACCTCAGATGAACATGCAAAGGAACAGAACAGATGGATGTTTACGCACAGGAGTCTTTGAAGTTTCTCTCTGAGCTCAAATTCTTCAGGATTATTCTTTTAAAAATAATAATAAATCTCTACATTCAACAGTGACATCATTAGAAGTTAAAAACAAGGCAAAAAGAAATGAGAGGCTAAAAGGGACAATGAAACCCACCAGGGCTTTGTTTTCCTAATGAGGTTTTGTTACCAGGGTATTGGAGCAGCCGGAAAGCACAACAGAAAGTTTTCCTCCAGGATTTTGAGCATGGTGGCTGCATGGCCTCGCTGGGATGGGGAGGAACAGAGGGACGCTGGCACGTGCTCAGCTCAGAGCTCTGCCGAGGCTTCAGGCTGGGGTGAGAACCAGGCTCAGAAGTTATTTAAATCCACAAAGCCCTTTGTAGCTCTCCCTTGAAATAGTGGGAGTCTCAGGCTGGGACTCAGCTGGGCTGAGAGCAGAAGCCATGGGAATTTGAGGATTTACATGCCTATTAAACCGAGGCCCAGGGATCCAAATGCCTCCAAGTCTAGGTGAAATTTTGATCTAGGTCCAGCTTGTGTTTCTTTCCCTTAGGAGTCTGATATTGAAGCTTTGAAGTAAGCCTTTTAGGCTGTCTTCTGCTACACTTGCCATTTGGATTTTTATTTTTTTTTTCAAAAGAGAGGCAATAGAAAATATTCAATTTTTTGTTAATAGTATGTGAGATTAAATCCAAAGAGCTCAGTCCGTGTTCAGAGTTGAGTTGCCCAGCTTGATGAGCAGCTAGGCTGATCTTACAACACTGCCCGTGTCTTGAACAAGTGCCAGGGCAGGATTAGTATTCTTAGAAATATCTCTGTTCCTGGAGGGCAGATAATCACAGCCTTTACTTGTTTATGAGACACTAACTCCATACACTTTTAACTTCTGTACTTTTACTGATATAATCCAGGGTGTGCAGAGAATGGATAGTGACAGCCCTCTATTTTGTTGTATTTTTGCAGTTCCCAGTAATAACAGAGTTACATTTCTAGTCTTTGATCCATGGGCATGCTACAGCTTAGCCTGGGGCTGACCTCGGACATCCACCTTGCCCCAGCCAGCGGTGCAGCCGCAGGTCACTCAGCCCCATCCGTAACATCCCCAGCACCAGACCAGCAACACCCCCCTGGCCACCGCACCACTGGCAGGAGCCGGGTTTTTTGGCTCAGTGGCAGTCACAAAAGGATGTCGAGCAGATACAAATTACAGCTAGGTCAGAAGAGATGAGCCTGGTGTTCAGTCACAGCACAGGGGAAGCAAGAAACTATGAGAAATAGCCTGGCAATTTATCCCTGTGATGCCTGGGCATTTTCCTGGGTTCCAGCCAGTGCTATTAGCTCTTCGCTTCCAGGCACAATAAATTCACCCGCAAGATTATTTCATTTTTATTTTATTTGTTAAGAAAAGAAAGGAGAACCGTAGCCAATAAAAACATCATGTCTATTAGAAATTATTTTTTGAAAATGCCTGGAAAAACGTAATTCCTGCAACTTGTATGTTTGGCAGGAGATGCAGTAAGGGGCTTTTTTGTAGTAGTGGTCACTTTTTTCAAATCCATTTCACTGCTTTATTTTTATTTTTCTACTATGTTGTTTAAACCAGGCATCACATGGAATGGGAACGAAAAGAAATGCTGATCCTCATTTCAGCCTAACCAATGCTCGTGCTCTTTTCCCATGGCACACTTGACATTCTGCTGAGAGCCCAGAGCACCCTTAGCGGATAGCGAACAGATGGATTCAATCTCGAGAATGGTGCCACTAAACAACCCAAAATACCAAAAGTAGCTGAGCGGAAAAAAGTTGTCTGGCACAGAGAGATAAATTTTAACCATTTTTGGAAAAAAAAAAAAGAGTGAGGATATTGGGGGTGGGGGGGTGGTGTGCGAAAAGCCCAGCATCATCTTTCCAGTGGGAATTAAGTGAGTCTTTTCTGTTTTTCCAAAATAGATTTGCAAGGCGAATCTGAAGGGCAGTGCTGTGGGATGTGCTCCTGGGGGGCTTACTGTGACAGCACATGTTGGGAACAAGCGTGACAAAATCAACCCCCCGTTTGCCTCCTGCTTTGGGTTTCCCTCTGCGCTTGGAGCAGAGGCTGGTGCTGTCCCTGTGGCTGGCACCGGCGTTGCGGTTACAGGAGATGGCAGGGATGCTGGCTGGCATCCCACACCACCCGTGGTGCTTGCTGCCACAGCCTGGCTGCCAGTGCCGTGTCCCTTCCCCGCAGGGTGGCATTGGCGCCAGGGCGGCACCGGGATGGGGTTTGGAGAGCAGCCGGCAGGGCTGGCATGGGGCTGGGCGCCAGGATCTCGGCTCTTCTGGAGAGGCACCCACTGCCGGCGCCAGCAGCAGGGAGCCGTGCCGGAGCCAAGACGCAGCTGGGCATGGAGACCTTGAAAGGCTCTTGCCCTGGGATGCAGAGGTTATTACTCACACCTAATTATTTATTAGTGCAGACTTCTTGGCCAGGGTAGTTTATCCACTCGTGCCATGCTGACAAGGTAATGTCAGCTTCGGCCCTGCTTGGCTGGGATGCATTTCCGCTGGCAGAGCGACATGAGGAGGAGGGTGTAGCAGCACAATGGGGCTCAGCATTGCCTGCCGCAGCCTGGGAGGTGCCAGGTCGGATGGGCACTTCTCTCCTGGAGACCCTGCTCCTCCCAGCACCCATCTCTGGGGTCTACAGATGCCAGGCTGCAGACCAGCATCATCACTGAACTAGCAGGAGAGGCATCAGGCATGACTTGGGAGCCAGCTGAGGGAAGAAGCCGGTGTAGAAATTGGTGGGGGAAAAGAGACAGTGTCAGTGTAAACGTGGCTCTGTTCAAATGGGATGAGTGGTGGAGAGTAGCATCCTGCTAGGGGAAATGAACAGGGAAAAGACTCCATGCAGGCAGGCAGGAAAAAGTGTTTGCAGATCAGAATTTTAGTGGGATCGAATGCCTCCAAAGGTGGCAATTTCACCTTACCCAGCAACCACTTTGATTTCCACCATGCCATAAACTGGAGCCCTGCTCTCTGCTGAGTGCCGGCACCCCAAGGCTTGGTTGCTGGCTTTGTTCTTTGCTATAATTTAGTATTTGCCTTTGCCTCTTCCGCTTTTCATTAATTCTCCCCTCATCAGTTATCAGATGTTGAAATGATGGCTGGTCAGTGTCTCAGAGGTTCATTTAACCTCTATTGAACTGCTGAGCTGCAAGTCATTATTCACCTTTTATTCTTGTTTTATCCTTGAGTTTAAAGGTGCCCTGATGTGTGAGACAGAGACAGGGCAGCCCTCAGGTGCCAGCCCAGTCCTTGCCTCCTTGACCACTCTCCCCTAGGCAGCGATGCTGGGAATGTGCTGAATGGGAATTCAAGTTTTAGCTGAGGCTCTGCAAGGTTGACTCATTCCTCAACAAGAAAGAAACATTTGCACAGTGCTTTCCCCCTCAAAAAAGTCAAATTTTCCCTTGCCTTCCCTGTTTGGCAGTCCTGTAGCCAGCAAGGAGAGGAGTCCTCCTTGGAAGAGGAGGTGTCCAGGGAGGATGCTCAGAGCAGCCACAGCTATCATCCTACGCGAGGCTATGTATTGTTTAGGGGAACAATTTGTATGATTCATGAGAGATGTTCAATATGTTTATAGATATATATTTTGACAATTTCTTAAGAGGCTGATGGTTTGTGGAGGTGTTTCTCCAGGAAAGACTGTCTCACAGCTTTGCCCATGTTTGTGTGTTGTTGAGTACTGCGTTACTGAAAACATCCGAATATCCCATCCTTAAGTCCACCCTTTGGAGATATGTACATTGTTTGTTCCCACTTGCTGCTAAGCCTTTTGCACTCTCTACCTTCCTTTTCAGCCTTAAGGCCTAGGGGAAAACGTAAACATCCCAATTCCTCTGCCCAGGATGCACTGGCTGCACAACCAAGCTGGGAATGGTACAGCCTTCCTGCTTTCCCCCTCAAAGGACTCCTCTGACCTGTTTTCTCCTTCTCCCTACAGGTATGCGAATACTCGTCACCCTGCTGTTAGATACTCTGCCTATGTTAGGCAACGTCCTCCTCTTGTGCTTCTTTGTCTTCTTCATCTTTGGGATTGTCGGTGTGCAGCTCTGGGCAGGGCTGCTGAGAAACAGGTGTTTCCTAGACAGGAATTTTGCAATGTAAGTACAGCAAAAAAATCTCCTCCACTTTTTCTGCCTTTTTCTCTCTCTCCCCTGCCAGAGAAAGTCCAGCGGTCAGCAGGGTTGGTGTCCAGCCGGGATGCAGCCAGGGCTGGATCCAGCAGCACTGTGGGTGAGAGCACAACGTGGCCACGCTGCACAGCTGCAATGGCAGCTCTTAACTGGGCTGTCATCTTGATTCACAGGTTTCTTGGCTTCAGGTCTCTGAGTCTGGCTAGGTACTTTTTGTATGAGAAAAAACACTTGTCAGCAAGTTGCTGAACATTTGGAGTGGCTTTTTCTTGTTTTCTCTCTGTACCTGAAGGACATTAGTGGTTTGGATTACCTCTGTCTGAGGAAACTGAGATCCCTGACTCTGGGAATTTAAGGATTTAAACCAAACAAACACATTACAACTCTCCTAGAATTGCTAGTTCCCAAAACTGTACAGGTCTGGGAAGTCACCTAGCACACCACACCACCTGGCAGGGGCTTGATGAGGTGGTCTGCATGCTGGTGCAGACAGCACCATGGATATACTACTGAAACACACAAATCTTTGCAGGCATATTAAGATAAGAAGCTTGGTGTGAAATGCATTAAAGACACTTGTACGCTGCTCTCAGTCTGGGACAGGCATCCAGGATGGGCAGCACATTTGTTCACCTGCTGGTTTTGGCACAAAAATTAAGTTTTGTTTCTTCCAGTCTAGGCTGTTGCAGGGACCAGCATCCTTGCCAGGTGCTGAGGGTGCTAATAGGCCTTAACTGCCCTGAGGAGCCTCACCTGGGACTGCCACCCACACCCTGCCCATGGCCCAGGAGCTCTATTTAAGCTTAGCCTGGGGTACCCTGTTCTGGTTTGAGCTGTGCTGTTGGTGTGCTTGTCTCTAGCTTTTTGTTCTTGGTTTCTTTGGCTCCTGCCTGACTTCCCTGGATGGGTCCTAGATCTGGTATAACACTTGCCGTGCCTGGGGCTTTGGATGGACCCTGCTGCTGGACCTGGGCTGTGCTCAGACTGTCTGTGCAGGTGCTGCTGGCACTGGGATGACTCTTGGCTCCTGGCTTATCCCCCGTCACGGGGCAGTCCAGCTCTTGCTGCTCCCCAGCAAACCCTCAGCATGATACTGAGCTTGGGCTGTTCTGCATTTGCCCCTTCAGAGGTGCAATGTAAGGACACACCTTAAAACCTGTCAGCACAACAAAAAGATCAAAACAACATGCAGCCTGCAAGCTTCCACAGAAAAGGGAAGTCTGCCTGGGAAAATCCTTCCAAAGGGCTCTTGTCAGAGACTGCTGGAGATGTCAGTGCCTCCGAGGTGAGGAAATGCCTGAGACCAGCTAATCTGGGCAATTCTAGCTCTCTAAGAGAAGATCGAGCCTGTAATTATATGTTTGTAATAATCTGCTGTCTACAACTTGTATTCCGTCTGGAAGACAAGCAGAGATTATCCCTCGTCTCTACCCCAGGTTCTGTTCTTGCTTCCCTGATTAGTCCTGTGGCTTTCAGCTCTCTGAGCCCTTCGCTGTACTGCAGACTGTCTCTGATGATACTTACTCATCCCATCAGAGATGCTGAAGAGCAGAAAATCGATGAGTCTGTCGTGTGTACACTTCTGCTCCTGCATCTAGCTGTGCCAACCTTGCAAGCTCTCTCCTGCATCCATGACAGGTATTTGCAGGTCACCAAGGCCCTCTCTCACTCAGAGTAACTCCTGAGCTGTCACTGAAAAGCCCGAAGAGTGGTGTTAAAGCTGTGCTTGGTGGCCTGGTTGCATGGGGAAGGCGGTGTGTGCTTTGAGCACAAGGAGTGCAGAGCTGTAATTATCTTCAGTGAGTCCCTCTCATCTCGTTGACCAGGTTTCTAAAATGCTGTGTGATTTCCTGCGAAGTAGAGCTTTTAAAATTAACCACAGGGGGAAAGGTTTGCTAAGTACAGATATTAAGCAGACTGTTATGTAATGGCCATTAGCAGCATCAAAAGCATTGCAGGATTTTCTTATCGGGGTCTTGGTCTGGGTCACGGAAGGCAAAGTCAGGGCTCTGTGTGCTAAGCCTCAGGAGCTCTGTTTGAAGGGACAGGAGGTTTGGAAGGGATCTTTTCCTTCCCACTTCACCGCAGCTCTGTGTTGGTTCTTGTGTCCCCTCCAGCAGCAGATAGTGGTGGATTTGGGTGGCTGTGGGCTATCCATTGCCTCTGCCCAATTCCTGTTGCTTGATGCCATGTGGTTGGGGTTATTGTGAACAAAGTTACAGCATTCCAGAGAAATGGGGAGAAATGAGTTTTCTGGCGTGCCTGTGGGGCAGCTTTGTTGCAGGACTGGGTTATTCCAGCTCTAGTGGTGATTGTATCAGCATAAAAAATGTGGGTTGCTCTGGTACCATCACCCAGACCGAAGCTACTGTCTTGGTCTGTGTTTTGCTGAGTTGGTTTTAGACCTGAGAAACCTGCCTGCAATGGACCAGTCCCTCCATTTCCAGCTAGAAGCTATCCCAGGTTGATTGGAGCTTGGTGTGGAAGTTTTGGTGAATCCAGATGGAGCTATTCCCATCTTTCCTGTCATTTGTTCTTCTGAATCCATAGTGCCAGGCATCGGGATATGGTTGACCCCTGCAGTGGTCTTTAATACCCAACAGCAAGTTGTATCAGGGGAAAAAGCATGGAGTGGCAGTACCAGGGAATGCATTTCAGAGTTGCATCTTCCTGCTGTTGTATAGAGGGACCAAAATATACAGCCTTGAGCCCAAGCTGGCAGGTCTTGGGGACCAGCAGCAAGATGCGGTCTGCCTGCAGACAGTATGGAGTTATAGGCAAAGTCAAGCTCGGGACTGGGTTGGAGTGGGTCCATCACCATGTCCTCATACACTCCATCCCTGCGCCAAGCTGCTGTTTGGCGTTGGTGCTGGAGAGCCCTGACCACCCATTCGCTTCCAGGGAGAGCTGCCAAAGAGAACAGAAACAATAAAACCTTTACCCAGGGGATGCAGGGCTAATGTTAAGCTCTGGGTTTGGTTAGAAGTAAATAGAGTAGCATTCTGCAGGAAAGGGGTAGTGAGATTCTGGTGGTTTAGTTTTGTCTACTAAGTCCCAGTGGTGGTGTCTTCAGTCTAAAATAGTGTTTACCACCCCTTCAGCAGGCTGCAAGGGGCTGGAGGATGGACAGGCATGCTGTGCACCCAGTTTGGGGCTGAGCAGGTGATGGTCCTGGCTCAGATCTTCTTTACAGCCTTGTGAAGGGGAAGACCCGAGTTATTGGTGGGGATCACCTTGGTGGGGGTGTCAAACCTTCCCAGATGGGAATAGAACTGCTTGAAAGTGAGGGTGAGCGTCTGAACACAATCCAGGGTGCCAGGCAAGGAAGGGTCATAACCCCAAAGCTTTTCTGGAGAAAAGGAAGTGTAAGCTTGCTCAGAGACTGGTGATTCAAATATATTTTATCTGCTGCATGCTTCTTTGCACACTCACTGCCAGCAGCTTTCTGGGCCATTCAACTTTACAGCAGGCATCAGATGGAAGAGTTGACTTTGATTTTGCCATCATTCTTCTTCCTGTTGAAATCTTTTCTTTTAAATCCCCCTTGAAAGTTGGCCGCTTCAAGTAAGGAAACTATTTTTAAATATAGTACATTCTGATAGAAATGTGGGGACTTCTTTGAGGTGCACTGAAAATACCTGCTTTCTCTCTCCCTTTGAAAATTGCACTGTTGCAATGCAGTATCATGCTGGAAGGAGGTTGTTTTATTAAGGACTCTCTTTGAGAGGTGACTTTGAAAGAATTACAGGCAGTTGCTGGGCTGTTGCAGTAGCAGGTTGGCAAACAATAAACTGGAGTGGGTCACTGCTGTTGAGGGCATGTGAGAAGCTGTCCCTGCCCAGCCAGCCCTGGAGCCCAGAGCGGTGCTCCAGAGGGCCCCGGTGGCTCAGACACCTCTTTGCTTCCCCTGGCATTGCACAGCACTGGGGGACAGCAGCGCCAGGTTGGTCTCCACTGCTCTGTGAGCAAGTGCAGGAGATCCCTGGCAGTGGGAGCTGGAAAGGGAATTTCTCAAGGGCTTTTTGCATGGTCTGGTCTGTGAGGAAGGCTTGGTATGCATGCATGGGAATAGCAAGCAAAGCCAGCAGCTTATCTGTAAGATCTCCAGGATGTGTATGCCCCACGAAGCCCTTCTGGCTCCCTCCTGCCATCATAAGCTGCTGTCACCATAAATAAAGGAATTGGTCACCCCCAGCTTGTCTGGGTTCTTGCTGCTGGGGCTGCTCCTTACTTGTGTGTTGTTACGCAGAGTACCATTTTCCCCCTCATGGAGCCTTTCGAAGAACTCAGTGGGTTAGAAGCAGGAGAGATGTGAAATGCTGTGTATTTATCTAATGCTGCAGGACAGTTATAATGTGAGTGCTTCAGTCTTAATTAACTCCGTACCTGCTTGGCATTGTACTGCCTTTGGCTCCTTGGCTTTTGTAGAGCTGCAAGAAGGTGCAGACAGCTCTGAGTTTGTCTGAAAGGTACTTCTGAGTTCTGTTTAATTGCTCCTCCTGGCATCACTCTGTGCTGCAACGTTGGGTTGTCAGCAGGATTTCCTCCAGAGAGCAAACTCTTCTTGGAGGGAATGGATCCTGCTTGGTGCTGAGTTTTTTCCACTTTTTCCCTTTCCTCCTCTGCTCCTCATAAAGCTGTAGCAGGATTGTGTTCAGCACACACACACCGTACTCCAGTGGCTGTGGATGATGCCCTGCATGGGATGGTTGGGCTGGCAGGACTGAGCCTGGGGGAAGATGGAGCAGAGAATAATTGTTCAGCCTCCTTTGACAAGGGAGACAATGGACTTTCCTGCCCCACTGTTGTTCTTCCTGCACATGAACATGCCAAGGGACAGGGAGAGGAAAATACATTGTAAAGCTGCTGCAAGCCCAGAGAAAGATGTGCACTGGGCAGCTGGCTAAGAAAAGGGTGTTAATCCTTTCTAATGTGATAACAAGATTCCTTCCAGGGCTTAGTTTCTCATGTCTTTGCCCCAGAGCACAAAGGTCTCATGATTTGTGGATTCATTACCATCAATAAGTTATTTGGACTATACCTGTTGGCAAGTAACAAGAAAGTCCGATCGGCCTTCACGTGGAGGTAGATGGTCTTGGCAGAGCAAATTGATTTATTTTGTGGATACTGGGGATTCCCTCATTCTGCAACAATTTCATTTTTCATCCTTGCTCTCCTTCCTTCTTTTCCCTTTTTGGTTTTACCAGAAAGGTCTTTAAGCAGAGGAACAAAGAAAAGGTCTTAAATTTGCAGTGCTTGCTGCCACTTGGTGTGTCCCTTCCCAACTGTACTTGGTGGTGGCAGAGCATCATGCATGTGTGGGTCCCTCCTAGCCAGCCAGGTGCTCGTGGTTATGCTGCACATAGGGCAGACATGGAAGAAGGAAGGGTTTGAAAAGGGCTGTGCAGAAAGTGGCCCCATGTGACTGATTTTGGCCTGTCACAGGGAGGACTTTTAGTTTGTAAATTATTTTGGGGGGCAACTGCAAAAATGAGCAAGGCAGAAAAAAGGGAGGATAAGATCAGTTAGGCAGCAGCAAAAATAAATCAACCTTCATCCACTCTTTGCAGTCAAGCTGTGCTTTGTTTTCCTGGTTTTATTTTCCTCCCACAGCCACCAAAGTGTGTCGTTCTTTTGGTTCTCCAGACAGTTTGTGCCCGGATCTTCTCTATGCAGCTTATTAGATCACAGCCCAGGGCACTGTGTCTGCAGGCAGTATTTCTTCTTCAGCCCAAGGCTTCCTAAACAGTGACTCATGGGGAAACATGCAGCCTCTCAAATCTGTGGCTTGTCAAGAGCCCTTCTAGTTGCAATATGTCATGAACAGAGAACCATTGCGTGAGGGGGAGGTTGGTCCTGTAGGTTCCCGCAGCCTGGTTGCGTTTCTACTCTCCAATGAAACTGGGTGCATGGGCTCCAGCAGAACTGTGGGCACACTGCACTCTGGCTGGCTGGGTCCCTGTCCAGCCTGCCTAGCTGGGGTGGGCGTATCTGGAAATCAGAGATCAGCTCTGGGGGCTGAAATAAAGATGATTAATCTGGAATAACGAATATGTGCCAGAGTCCTGCAGCTGGGAGGGCAGACAGCTGCGGAGTCACGTGTGGCATTGAACGTTGTGTATATTGTGCCATGGTGGGAGAGGCAGCTCACA
This sequence comes from Falco naumanni, assembly GCF_017639655.2. NCBI lineage: Eukaryota > Metazoa > Chordata > Aves > Falconiformes > Falconidae > Falco > Falco naumanni. The sequence goes on along the minus strand of NC_054057.1, from coordinate 85,699,889 downwards.
GGGGAGCTTGGGTGTGAGGTCGGAGTGGAGCATCGTGCTGGTGCATCAGCCATTCAGTCTGAACACTTCTTCCATGGTCAGCGTTCTTGGCACAGGCATGTGTGTGTCTGCATCTAAACATGAAACTGCTCCCAGGAAAGGAGCTTGTGCAGCCATAGCTGCTAATTACACAGTCATCCCTCCAGATGGTCCATCTCCCTCTGCAAGTCCGGCTTTGCTCTGGGTAGAATCCTAATTACACTGGCCCACAAGCCAGGCGCTGAGCCTTCCTGTCCTGCCTGCTGCCAAAAGGTGTTTGTGATCAGGAGGTTTCTGCTGCTGGTGTTGTGTTGCTTCCAGGGTGGTGAAGGAAATAAGTTTTTGCTGAGGTAGTTTCACCTGGCTCTAGAGCAGGTTTTCCTGGAAGATCAGTTGTAGTTTAAAAGAGTATGTCAGCGGAGTGGCACATCCAGATCAGGGAGCCTTGGTCAGCATTGTTTTAAGGGAAATGAGAAAGAGCAAGGGATGTTCCTGAGATCACACAGCGTTGCTGCAGGGGCTGAGTGTTCAGTGTGTAGTTTCAGGGTTGCAGGTTACTGTCTGAGACTCACCTCTGTGGCTGTCTGTACTGCAAGGACCTGGGCTGGGCACTGAGCTGCCCAAACAAAGTTTCACATTTGCATGACTTGTCACACTGGGGATTTGAGAACTGCAAAGATCTGTTGAGCCTGAGCTGGAGGTCCAGGTGCTCTGATTAGACGGTACCAAATGAGACCTCTCCTGCCACCACCTTAGGGACTCAAAGTAGTTCTTTGACTGTAACCCACAAAATCCTGGTTTCAAGAGTGGTGAAGTCAGCCCTGGCAAAGCTGGGCGGTATGTCAGAGTCCTGTGGCCATGCTGCCTCGTGTATCAGGCAGTGCACAGCATAGTCCAGGCTTACTCTAGGGTTGTTAGACCCCTGTCGTCACCACCATTGATCCCGATGTCCTATTTGAAAGACTTCAGAGCTCCTGAGTACCTGCTGCTGAGTTCCTTGGGAGGAGGCTAGTGGGACATGCACCTATAGTCTCTCCAGCCTGGAAGTTTCAGAGGCAAATGTCCTTCCTGGGCCTGGTGAGGCTGGCATGGTTCTGCCCTGGACTGCATTGTGTGTCGAGGTGCAGAGCCCTCCCAGAACCTCTGTGGGTGAGCAGGCTCAGGCAGGCCCTATGGCTGTAAGCAGAGATGTCCCAGGTGTGGTGAGGTCCCCAGCACATTTGAGGGTGCAGAGCATCTTTGCATCTGAACTAAGCCCCTCTGCATACTCACTGAGCCCAAAACAGAGCTGCCTCCCGCTTGTGAGTTAGAAGTCACTTCTCAGATGTCTCTTCTCCTCCTCCCTCTGTTTCTTCTCTCAAGTTCCCCAGCTGTCTTTGCCAAAATCTAGCACTCCCAGACTCATCCCTGTGCCTTGGTGTGTTTTAAGCCTTTGCAGTACCCCCCTCTGCGTGACAAACTCTGCAGGTTGTAGTATCTGATCTACTAGCAAACACTGTGCTAGGGTGACACTCAGCCTTTTCTTCAGCTTGTTTCATATGGAAATTTCCTCCAACTGAAACCAATTCGTGGGAGGGGAAGGACAAGGCTTTTAGGCAGTCTGGGAGGAAAAACATTTTTCAAGTTTTTCTTGCCTCTTGAATCTAAGGCATAGAAACCGGGAAGAAGATATTGCAGTTTTGTCTAGAAGTGTGGGAACACTGTGCAATGGGAGGGGAATAGCTGGTGAATACATTTAATTACCAGTGAACAATGCCCAATTCCTCTGATGAAATACTCTTGCCTATTCCTGAAGCTGGATGAACCCTCAACACCCATCTCAAGTAATTCATTGATGGAGGAGAACCAAATTCCCCGGGAAAGCTGTTCAGGGTTAATTTCCCCTCAGCTCTTCCCTGCAGCAATTGTTCTCTCAAAGTGCAATAGCTGAGTGACTCCTGCTTGACTCAAGGGTTTTGGGGAGCAATTTCAAGCAATTGTATGGAATAACACTAGTTTGGCACTCATTAGAGCCAAATGTTGGATACGTTCAGAAACAGATAGAAATACAGCTGTCCTGGCTTGGAGAATTACCTGCTTATCTTCTACCCATATCTCACTTGGTCGTATAATTGTGTATTGTCTTTTCCCTTATCTCCTGACTGATTATATCGCATCTTAGATCCCTGCAGCTCTGAACACAGCAGATAAGGTCGGCTTTAGGACTTTGCACCTTCTCATTTTGAATAGTGCTTCAGCAGCGTGAGTGTCAGTGGGTCTCACTAATACTAATCAAACAGCATGAAAAGTCCCAGGCTCAGTTTGCTCGCTGATCTGCCCCAGAGCATAGCTCGGGAAAAGGCACATCCCTGCTATGCTGCAATTAGAGCACTTGCTTATCTTAGCTGTAACAGAGCCATAAACTTTATCCAGGCCAATTAAATCAGATATGCAGTAAGCATACAGTTCCCATTAATGTGAGCTCTTAGTTTTTCTTATGTAAGTACAGAAGGAATTTGAGGTAGCCTGTGGCTGGATCTCTCCTTGTTAGTTCAGCTCACTCATCACAGAGTCATGCTGAGGGGCAAATTTATTGGAAAGCTGCTTTGCCATCAGCTTTTCTGAAGCATGTTCTGAGCATGAGAAGGGCTATCTTAGAATCCTTAGATAGAAAGAAGTTCCCTAGATTTTTGGGACGCACCTGGCCTGCTGGGATTTTTCTCTTTATACCCTCTCATTTCAACTTTCAGCTGCCTTGTTCACTTGGAAAAAACCTCAGGCTGATCTTTAACTGAAAGATCACTGGTGCCTTTCAGGATGCAAAAAGCTTTGTAGACAGAGGTAGGGGCTTGCTGTCCCCAGTCTGATGGGGCTGAAGGGCAAAGGAGAAATAACACACCCAAACCAGAAACAGAAACCAGTGCTTTTTAGCTGCTGCTGAAACAAGGGATGTATCATTTATTCTCATCCTTCTCTTTTTTTCCTCCTCCAGGACATACAACCTTACCTTCCTGCATCCATACTACCGAACAGATGAAGCGGAGGAGAACCCGTTCATCTGCTCATCGCATCGTGAGAACGGCATGCAGAAATGCTCCAACATCCCAAACAGGAAGGAGTACAAGGTGGAGTGCACCTTGAGCATGGACTCCTACACCCCAAGTTTATACAACCCTGACTTCAGCAGCAGGAATGCCTGCATAAACTGGAACCAGTATTACAATGTATGCATGGCAGGGGATGTAAACCCACACAACGGAGCTATCAATTTTGATAATATTGGATATGCCTGGATAGCTATTTTTCAGGTAAGATTCTCATAAAGATTTTTCTGTTTCTTTTTGTTTTGTCATCTTTTGTTTGGAAAGATTTTGGTAGATGTGTCAGAGGAGAAAGGAATTCGCTTGCACCTGTGTGAAACTGCAATTAAAGACACAATGAGTAAATTAATCAGACAATAAGCCGCACAAATGTTGCAAGAGAGCATCTGGAGAGAACAGCCATTTTTTCAGTGCATTTTGGAAGAGGGGGGGAAAAGACTTCTTGAGGCAGACAAAAGTATGGCAAGGTCTAGCACTGCAAATCAGACCTGGATAAATCCCAGGGATTTTTGAGAGTTAGGATCTTTATTGCTGTGGTATCAGGAAATGGAAAGTGTTGATGAAGTCCTTAAACTAGACTTAGTATCACTCTAAAATGCAGCAGCTAGCTCGATGGCTTGGTTTGGGCTTGATTCTAGAGTTACAGGGTTATACTGGGTAGTATGGTGTGCTGGGGGGAGGAAGAAGTCTGTTCCAGCTAGAATACCTGCAAAGAGACTACTCACATGGAATTTGAGTCCGTCTTGATCCACGCCTATACAGGTTTTCGCTAGAGACCAAAGTGCTTCTAGCTCAGACTGGAGGAGCCTTTACAAGTGACAAAAACACTCCACCAACTGAAGTGCTTTAAAAGCATTTGTAGTTCTAGAACGCTGGATAACTGATCTACACAGTCCAAAGGCTATGGTCACTTAGGGCTAGCCTACGTTAAATTATCCATGTACTGTTTTCCATTTTTAATTTACACTTTGTTTTTAATACAAATTTCTTTCTGCTTTTGGCTAGATGCCCTGTTTTATTTTGTCCTCCTGACGTGTAGGTGAAATCTATTCCTGAAAGAGAAGAAAATTCTCCTTTTAGTTTTGTTAATGATGAATAATTACCTATTCAGAGCTCTTGATTCCATTTATGAATTTGCTTCTAGTTTCCTATTATAATAGGAACTTAATAACTTCAGATTTTCATCTGGGAGTTGTAAAGAGGCAACTGCTTGCTCTGGGCATCTTGTCTGCTCTTGTGTTGTCGCAGTAGCATACCTTGAATCACACTGCTGCTGGTGTCAGAGGCTTAAAACCAAATCCAGAAGGGTTCAGACAGATCCCAAGTTTCTACTAGGCTGTGTTTTTTAAAATGCTTTGGTTCTTTCCTGGAATTAGTATGTCAAGAGAGGAGCTGCCATTGTAACTTTGAATATTTGTGACTGGTAGTGAGTGTTGAGTAAAGGAAAGAAGGAAATCAGAGCAAGAACAGTAGATAGACCTCCGGATGCACTTGCATTCTCCTTTTTCTGCTGTTGCATAGTCCTTTGACAGAGCTTGATGGATGTGCCCAGGAGGTCGTGTCTGGCTCCCACCACGGGGCAGCAATGTTCTTGCCAGAGAAAGGGCAGAGGGCAATGCATTGCAGAGTGCTTGTGCTAGTGCACTGAAAATGAGCGGGTGCTTCTCGAGAGGTTTTACTTCCAGAGCCTTTTTGCAGGCTGAAAGTTTTCATTTCATGTTGGTATTTCATTTTCTCAGCCTGAAAATGTACAGTTTTAACCCAGGAAGAACACACCAGCCGCAGCAGAGGTTTCAACAGATTCCTTTGGGCAGAGCAGAGTGTCTGGCAAAGTTGGATATTGTATCCATAGATCATTTTGGCAGCTGCCAGGAGGTTTATGATTGGTTTTAGTGCTGCTTTGGCCATCCAAATGCTAAAGAGTATTTCTAGCCAAAACCTCTTCTTACATCTTTATTCCTTTTAGAAGGACTCACTTTTAGAAACTGAAGACAATGTAACTCCAGGTAAAGCAGCAGCAGTTGGGAGTAAGGTGCTTGCTTACCTTTGATATGGAAAGAGTAAATAATTACTGAAAGAGGTGGGGTGCTAAATCAAAACAATTGCTGTAAGCAGAGAACATTTAACAAATAAAGCTATTGAGTTGTGATCTCATTACATTTAATAGTTGAAGCTGTGTAGCACCAGGTCAGCAGTTAGATGAGACTTAAAGTAAGTAGTGCAGAAAGTAGAACTGATGGTTTTAGTCACTCAGGAGCTTCCCTGTGAGTCAGTATTGAATTACTGGGCAGAAAGCACACTGCTTTATTCTGGATGAGACAAGTCCAATTGTCCTGATCCCTTCTGGGGATTAATGAATATGTGGTACTTTTCAAGAGTTATAATGGTGGACTGAACCTCAAGGTCTGGCAAGCCTCCAGTTCGCATAATGGCAATCTTAACACTCAGCTGGATAGAGCATCCCTCATGATTTATCCCAAATGAGTTGGAAATCTGGCATGGTTTAAGACCTGTCAGAAGGGAGGTTGGTGAAATGAGCCCCACAGGTGAGATTCGGAAGGAAGCTTCCAAGTGCAGTGACTGCAAGTCATACCCATACATATACCAAGGGCACAGTTTAATACTGTGCGGACTGCAAACAAACAAAACCAAAAGCAGATTTGACAGGGAAATCTGAAGATCTCTACGCCAAAACATCCCTACGAAGGGTGCACCAGGAGGCTGGCAGTACGGCCAAGTTCTTTCAGCTGCTGGAATTTGGAGTTAAGCAGCCAAGCTGAAAGACATTTAACCTCATGGTAGTGATCCTTACTTGCAAGTAGAGCTGGCAGCAGGGCATACCAAACAGTGAAATGCATTGTTGACCTTCCAAGCAGAGTAAGTCAGAGGCATTGGACAGGAGAACCAATGTAGTGCAAATAAAAAAATCTTGAAGGAATAAAGATGATGGCTGCATCTAGTTGAAAGGATAATAATTCCTTATGTAATCCTGCAAATGATTCATGTTTTGATTCCCCTCATTTGTTGTGTAATAGGCTAATTCATGTATATATTTGTTACAAAGGCATGTTCAATGGCAAATTATGTGAACTAATTAGCTTATTACAGAATAAATGAAAGGAGATGGAACTTAAATTAACTGTGAGGTTTGGCATGATATTAAGATCCCTTTATTGCACATGAATTTCAGCCGCAACAATAAGAGCAGTAATTACAGGTATTGTTGTCACACTGCAAATGATGAATTACCCACCTAACCAAAGTCCAATTTAATTCGAATTACTGACAGTCTGAGTACAGCAACCAAAACACTGCCACCTTCCTAACCATCAGTCTCAGTATGGCCAGGCCTGAATGCAGAAATCCTGTTAAAAGAGGTTTGGATGGCTGTTAAGGTGCACAGTTTGGAAAGAAGAGATAATTTAGGCTACTTTGCAAACCACAGAACATCGCTTGGATCATTTCATGTCTGACTTGCAGAAAAGTAAGACCTATACTAGCATGTTACATCAGGAGGCAATGCTTTTGGCAAAACCAGTGAGGCAAATTTGAAGGAGCTATAGCCATCAGCTAGGCAGAACCAAGATGAAATCAAGGGAACAAGGTGTTCCTCTGTGCCTCCTTCCAGGATATAGTTGTAAGGACTGAACGCTGAGAGCAAATGTATGGGAAAAATTACATGGACATTTCACAAAATGTCTATCAAATAAGAGATATTTGTCTGGCAGTTCAGAGGAGCTATGACGCTGCTGGTGTGGCTGAGTTACCTTTTCTATGGCCTCTTCATGTTTGTTTCAGAAGCAGTTGCATTTCCTAAGGGGCTTCCTTAATGAAGGATCCTCTTGAAATTCATACTTGGGTACAGCTCTCAGATTCACGATTCTGTTTCTGGCTTATGTTGTTCTGAGTGCCTATTGCTTCTACAAGGTTTTGCTTAAGAAGACATCTCAGTTAACAAGTTAATCAAGTCATACAAGTAACACATCTCTGGCCCATCATCAGAAGGCCCTAGCGAGGGAATTCTCAGAGGAGACTGCTTAGCATTCAGCACCCCCCTTGCTGCTGTCAAGAAAAAAAAGAAAAGCCTGGCTGTGTTCACAAGAGCTGAAGACAGCCCAGCAGGCACACGACATGATAAGAATGCCCAAGAAAGGAAAAGCTGAATCACCTTTTGAAGAAAGATGTCTGAGAATAGAGCAGCATTAAAGGAACTGTCAGCAGAAGCAAGAGTTAAGGTGTTGTCTTGATAGGGTGCTTAGGTGGAGAACCTCTTTGCACCTGGTCTCACCAAAGCTAGGAGTATGTTACGGCCACCAAGGTGGGTGACCAGCTCCGGAGAGAGAACCAGCTTGGGGTGGGAAAGTAGGGGAACTGATGCACGCACTTCTTCCTTCATTTGTCCTTCTGCAGACACTTTACTCCAAAAGCAATGGCAGGCTGCCTGAGCAGGTGCAGCAGTTGGCAGTGGCAGCCGTGTGCTGCAGGCCACCTGCTGAAATAGCCCTTTTGTTTGGATGTGAAGTTACCTCCTCTGTGCTCTAGCTTGTCAAAAAAAACCCCTGGGAGCTTGTGTAAGCTCTCTCAATCCAATCATGGATTTATTCATTTTTGACCCTGTGCTATGTGCTGATGAGGAGCTTGTTTTGTCTCCATGTTGCTGACTCTGCTTCTGCCAGGATCTGCACCCCTCCTAGCTGTGCCTGTGGCTGGGCCAGCTGAGAAGGTACAGGGACTGGGGGAAGATGTCATGTTTGGAAAGGGGAAGGTTCATTTGTCTCATTTCACTATTGTTTGATGCCCTGATCTGTTCCACAGCCATTGCCTGCTTCACATTGTTTCAGGCTCTGTCCATCACGATTTAAATCCTTCCCTGAGGATTACTCCCCTGCCTGGAAATCTTTCAGCTAAATCTGTAATGGGAACTATATCTTCCATTCAAATTAAAGGAAAAAATTACATGCACTTCAATGTGTTTCTGCTATGGCCAAGTGCAAGAATGAGCTTGGAGTCCCTCCTCATCTATACTGTCACTCAGTCAAGAAAAGATGTCGTGTGGGCAGACAAGACCTGAAGCTCTACCATTTCTTTCCTTTAGAGTAAGCACAAACCTCTGCTCTGGAACCTACTGGCAGGACAGAATTGGCGGGGTCATTCTTCTTGTTTCTACTTGCACATCTTCCTTTTAGCTGGGCTGTAACTCAGATGGATATTTATAGGGACCTTTGTGGGGACCTGTTTTTCTTGCTTAGTTGCTTGGGACCCCAGGGTAGCTCAGCCAAGTTCCTTACAAAATGACAGCTCAGGAATGGTTACTCCAGTGTCTCAAAAGTATTGTATGTAAGATGCCACTAATATTCTTGCTTGCCTGTCTGCTGCAACCTCTGTTCTTCTGCTTCCAGTAGTCTTAAATGTTTTTGGGGAACAGCCAAAAGGCATGCTGAAGCAGAAAGAAGTGAAAGAGCCTGAGGCTTTCAACTGCAATTTTATTTATGCATGCAATGTAGTTTTGTGGGCCATGTTTTTTAGAAGCAGCTGTCACACTGGGTGCCCAGTGTTTTCAGAGTTCATTGAGTAGATAATTTTTTGGCCAAAAGGACTTTTTTTGTTAAATGGTTCATTCTTTAAATTGGAGATACATGTCAACAATGCTTATCTGTGCTGAATTTGGCAAGAAAAGAGTTCTAAGCTTTTAATTTCCACAGCTTCAAGATGATGCTTTGTCACTAGACTTGAATCTGTTTTGGATCACCAAAAATATTTCACTGGAAATGATGGGGTATGAGTTTTGTTGGTGTTGCTTTTTTTAATTTGGCTGGCGAAATAAACATAATTTTCAGCATTTGAAGAGCTTTCATGCTGAATACCAAATCTAAAAATATCCGGCCCCTTTAAAGCACCTCAGAGTGTGCTTCCAAGAGGATTAGTTGCTTTTGAAAAATCTTCTTAATTTTGAAGGTTAGAAGGAATTGTCCCATACTGCATAAGTCAGAGAGGCCATCCTCATGCCAGGGCCTGCTAACCTATGGGAGGTATTGGAGGGACCCAGCATGGCACAGAAACCTACCGCAACCTCTGAGGTTTTGGAAGGGTTTCATCCTACCTCAATCTTAGATTCTTGTGTTCAGAGTAGAAAGAGGAGTGCCTGCAGGAAGCCATGGCCTGATCCGGAGTCCAGTTAGGTGATGAAAAGGCTACTGGTCTTGAGGTACATCAAACACAGTTCTTACAGGGAAATCTTAATTTTGTTTTATTGCCCCAAACCTGCTCCATGATCAGTTGCTGCTGTTGCACCTTGCACTGTGAGTTGTAGATAGCCTAGGGGAGACTTGAAAGGTTCAGCTCCATTACCGTGACGTCCCGACACAACTCTCTCCAGACTGCATTGAGTTGGCAGACCCATCCAGGCGAAAGAGACACCCTGCACAGTCTGATTAGTGTGAATGGAAAAAGCTTAGACACTGGGACACCTGAAATGTGCTTTGTGTCATTGTCCTGCACAGAGGACTGGTTGTGCTTGAAGCTATACATCCTTTGTCCCTAATAGTCTCTAATATAATTTGAAATATACAAATAACAAAAGTCCTTGCTTTTTGCATTTGGCCCAGTACCCTAAACCACTGCTGTGTTCCAGACAGTGGTGTCTGGAGAAGCGCTGTCATTCATATAATTGCTGGTACAATGGTACACTCATCTGTAAACAAGGATCTCAGTCTGGCTTCGTTTCCCTTCTCCTCATTGCAGACTCTTCATCTTTCAGCCTTGCTCTGATATAAAACTGATTTATGACACTTTCTATGATAATGGACTCATTATTGCTGAAGCTAAATAAGTTAAATAAGTTCCCTGTGCATAAGATACTTTACACAAACAATGAAGACAGGATAATTATCACAGTAAATCAAACCTCATGAATATGGACTGAGCTGTGATTTGTTATAAGCAGCAGTGCTCTGAAATCAGTGATGTTTTGCTATCAGATGAGGATTTTACATTATTTAGTGTGAAACAGAGACAGCTACTCACCTTCCTTTTGTAGCAGAAGTTTTTGTGCCATTTTTAAGCCTGTAGATTCACTTCCATGAGGTTTTGGGCCACCAATAACAGGGATGTGTTTGACTTCATTGCACGCTGGCTGCACTCTGCTTTTCAAGGTCCACTGTGAACTAGTAACACTGACCAGATATTTCATTTCTGTGGAACAAATTTGAGAGGTCACAAATGTAAGACATGCAAGGTTGCACAGTTTACCTTCTTCTGTTTTGCTGGGCCACTTTTCAGAGCAGACACATGGTTTGCAAGATTCAATTTATAAAGAAATGGCTAAAGTCACTTTGGAAAGTAAGCAGATCCTCAAAGTGAAAGGAAAAGCATCTGTTCAAAGGACATTCCTTACTCAATAGAATAAAACCTGGTTTTTTGACCACAGAGGTTACTTAACACTACGTGTCATGAGGAAATAATTAAAATTGGAAGTTGACTTTAAAAATAGTGATTTGATTAGCTGCCAAGCACTCTGTATATGGAAAAGGAATACTCCATTATTCACTGGTCAGTGCTTGCTAGCCAAATCAATATGCCCAGGAGGGCAGAATACATAGATAAGAGCAATGAATAGTGAAGGCCTTATAAAGCTTACTGAGACCATCATAGTAATTAATAGCTCTCAATTTATATCATTGGATCTTGTCTTGATAAGGTTTATTTAAAAAAACAAACAAAAAACCAAAAAAACCCCACCACACAACAAACTTGCAACAGGGCCAAGGAAATGATGAGATAAATAAATAAAACCAAATAATCGTGGCAGTCCTCAGAGCTGCTGTTTGGTTCACTATAACTGATTTTGATGCAGATAATGCCCCTCTTATCCCCAAAGGACCCAGTTTAGGCCAAAGAAAAGGTGGCTGAGTGCAAGCTACAGATGTCAATTAAGATGAACACTTCAAATGATTTGGAAACACGGGTTTCTCTGTATCTCTGTGTGTCCTGCTTTGGCCAGGCGCTGAGTTGGACAAGCACCTGCAATCCTGAACTCAGCCACCAAGGAAATGTCTGTTTCTCAAAGCTATGCTTTATAGGGCTTTTGATCAAAGTGTGAGATTTTGGTTCTCATACTTAGGGAGACTGTCTCTACAAATGAAGTTTGTTGAAGTAATCACAGAAGTGAAATATTGCCATGAGAAAGATCAGGCTGCAAAGCAAGGCTGCGGTTTTGTATGCTGTGTGTTCTGTTCTTATAATCTTTCCAGCTTCACTTCACACAGTAATTTTCCAAACTTTCCTCGATTGATTAGAGGCACCTCAAGGTTGATTTCTATCTGCAACAGTCCATCTGGCACTAGCCATTAGTGCTGTCTAATACATAGAAAGTAATTCAATGTTTGACTTTGCTAATTAAAGTAGTTTGGGTTGCAGTTTGGGTGTTGGGTTTTTCCCCCCAGGTGATTCTTTTTTTTGTTTTCTTAACTGACAACTAAAGCAAAAAATAACCTGCTCTTGAATGGATTATAGCCAAGAACTTGCAAAAATTTTGGCAGAGCTCAAAGACAAGAATTTTTATGATGAAAACTTCTTGACATAATAAAAGAAACTGTTCTGCAGAGACCTCTGAAGTGACCCCAGAAAAAATAATGTAGACCTCCTTTCTCCCTGGGAACAATGAGGAGGTCTGAGTTAATTTTAATCTACATCTCCCTTGTGACTTTCACTCTGGAGTTTTAGATTGACTAAAGACCTGATTCTGTCCCGATTATGCTACCATAAATCAGATGAGCATCTTTGTTACAACTGATGAAATTACTGTGGCGTGAACAAACCAGGAGGATCAGAATCACAGGACAGAAGACATTAAAAAAAAATAAAAATCTGATTGTCCACTCTCATACTGCTCATATTAATATGGGGACCAGCGAGTGCCTAACTGGGGACTGCATGAATGGTGTCTAAGCCAAAGATCAATGAAATAAAAATCTGTCTTCATGTTCACCTCAGTGAGCTTTCTGTTAAATTCTTGTAGTGATGGGAGAGAAGATTAGGCAGAAGACTCAGGGCTTTAGTACGTGGCCTCATAGGTATTAAAGGGAGACAAATGATTTATCACACCCTTGCCTGTGCCATGTAAGAGGTAAAAAACTGAATGAGCAGGCAAGGAGAATCATACTGAGCATCATACAGGATCTTTGATGGGCTGGAGGACAGCTTTGTCCTCTGCCCAGAGTCTCAGTCGTTTGAAGACAAAATCATTTCCCCATGCAAAGGGAGCAGTCTCCTTTCCCGTTGGGTCTGCAGCATGTGATTACAGTTGGCAGCACCCTCCAGGACAACCCTGCCAATCATCTTAATTGAATCTTTCAGCTATTTCCCTGCAGCTGCCAATTTTAGTGTGCCACGTATCTTGCGCATCTTTTTCATCAGAGCAGAATTAGGAAACTTGTTTCTTGCGGTCTTATCTCTGTTGATAAATAATTGTATGTTGCATTTTTGGAAGCTTTGAAATGGTATGTTTGGAGAAACTATTTAATATGTCTGTCTGTGAACAACCATGGCTTGAACAGAATTTAATTACTGAGACTGGATTGCTGAGATTGGAAAGCAGAAGAAAGGTGCTCCAGGTCCTTGGAAGACATCTATAAAGGGCTTGGAGGGCCAAATGTTGGAGCTGCAGTCAACTGTGTTAATCAGATTGGAAAGTGAAGAGAGGAGGAAGTCATTTCTGCTTAGCACAGTAGGTGATATTGCATTCAGGGTGCCCCAAGGGAGGAACAGCAGGCAAAGCAATGCTGAAAAAATATATCCGTTTTCTTGAGAGAATAGCGAGAATTGCTAGTTTTCCCTCTGAGTTCATCTGGTCTGAGCGTAAGTGTATAGGATCAAACCATGCATTGCAGCAGTAAACCTTGCACCAGTGCAGATGCCTTTGACTTGGTTCCAAAAAGAGTAAAAGAGTTTAGTTTGTGCTGTGTAGACCAGATGTTGGCAAATTCAAATGATCTGGTTCCCATTTACACGAAGGCATTGCTGGGGATATGCGGTGAGCTCTTGGAGTAGGTAAAAACGTACTCCTAAAGTCATTTGGAGCACTGTAAAGGACAGCAGGCAAGAAGTCCACAGCATGGCAAGAATCAGGCTGTAATGATCACTGACACTGTTTCAGTCCAGACAGGTGGCTATGTATGTGTATCGTCCTGCATTTCTCCAGAGCTATTTGATTGAAAAAAGAAGACAGAGGCCTGTAAGCACACTCTCTTACAGGATTGCTAGCGCTGTCTAATCCTCGGCAGCTCAGGAACCCTTCCCCTAGGTACTGCTGCATTTATACTGGGTGAGGAGTCCAAGAATGAATCCATAAAACATCAAACAGGAGAACAAAAGCCCAGAAGTCTGTTTATCCCTCCTGTATCCCTTTGGTCTACAAGTGAGTAGTAAATAATGCAAATTCTAATTACATCTTAAATATTCTGAGAGACAGATGAGCATTTTCAGCCCTCCAGAGGAGAAATGTGGTGTGTTGATTGATTCTTGCTGAAAGTGCTGTCTAGCATGCAAGAAAAATACCTCTATAAATATTGGTTGGCCCTCATTCTTGTCTCAGCAGCTGTTTCCCAGGTGGGGAGCTGGCAGTGCCTGCCAGAAGCCCAACAGCAGCCCTCAGGTAACTCCTTCTGTAAAGAGGGCTATGTGTTCAATCGTTTTAATACCTTTGATTTGAGAATTGTCAGCCAAACGCAAATTTGATGAAGAGATGTATCCAATACATTTGGAGTGCCTGGGTTCATTTTTCAGACCCAAGTGTAAATGGATGGAGTACCTGCTGTGGCAGCCTGACTCTGAAGTGCCCATCCGAATAGAGGGTAAGGAAGGGAGGGAACCTGGAACAGCACAAAGGAGTCTATTTCTTGGGTAGTTGGCAGTGATGTGGTTTAGCCTTGTGTCACCTCCTAACTTGATCCCTCCACCTTCCCCATGAACCTACACAGGCATTGGGTGCAAGAGATGATCTGTTGCCGCAGTGCACAACCTACACAGGCAAGGGATGTGGCCGAAAAGAACTCTGTGCTCTATAAATGTTTCAACCGTGTTAAAGGAAAGGCAGAAAAGGGCAATTCCAGTTTGATTGCTTGTCCGTTTCGCACTGCTGAACAGGCTGATTACTGCCTGGGTCTGCCCAGGCAGCTTAACCCCTTCTCAGACTCCAGGGTGAATGACAGCACTTGCATCCACACCAAAAAAATGGGTCTCTTGCTGAAGACTTTCTACCACAGATTGATCTCTGGGGTTCAGGCTGACCAAAAGGATTTTTTGGTTTTGTTAAACCCATGCCCCTGGAACCATAACATTGCTGTCTGATACCTGTATGTCGCTAACCAGCGGTGAGTATGCGATATGAAAGAGTGTCTAAGGCATGTGATGAGGAACAGGAGAGGTGGGTGCAGTTTGTGTGAATGCAGCCAGCATGTCATCAGACCTGATGGCTTAAAGTCTTTAGTGGTGCTGACAGAGTAGAACAGCTGCAGGGACAATTTCTACCTGCTCCTTGGCAGATCATGTTTATTGGTTTTAGTGTGATGTATTTGCTGGCTTCTTCTCACTCAGCTGCGTGGTGGGTGTTAAGTTATGCGTGCTTCAACATGGGAGGTGGGTTTGAAAACTTGCTGGCAAGACGTCACCATGTTTGACTTAGGGTGAGAGGAATCAAGAGTAGGCAGTGTCCCTCTTCCAGCACCCGTAAGCTGATGCAAGGTGCTCTTGACAGTCTTGGGGAAACTGAGTACTGATGATTACAAGTACAGCAATGCTTTTCCCCTTGCAGACGTGGTCGTATACCAAAGATCCGTATCTAGGAGCTTTTTCCAGCTCCTTGAGTAAAAAAAACAGGAGATAAGTGGCAAGGGTTCATGCCTGACTTCCCTGCAAGTGTTTTGCCCTGATGCTCCAGCTATGCCAAGGACATTGTTTTATTCACTGTCTCAACAACAAGTGCTTTATGGATCGGCTTTTCTGTACACACCATACAGAAAGTCCTCTACACTGATAAGGGTTGATCCTTTTCTTGTTCACGACAAGCTGATTCACAGTTCCTTCACTGCAAAGATGGTTTAAATCAGGAACGATGCCACTGAAATTGGAGGCAGGCAGCAGTTCTGGGTTTATGCTAGGACCACCGAGGCTCACATTTGGCATATATAGAGTATGTCAGTGCAAGTAAATTCAGACTGGATCTTTGATTTTGATTGAAATTGTGCTGGAATTTCAGCTCTAGGACTAGTAGCAAGACAGCACTAGGAGTTTGGTATGTTTTATCTAAATAAAAAGTGTAAATTACATGGCAGAATCCGCTTTGCTCTGCACACAGCCTGTGTGGTGTTAATTAAATCCTCAGCTTCTTTTTTAGTGGAAGGAAGACTGAGAAAACGAGTATGAAATCAATTCTACATTTAATTAAAGTAACTCTCTTCCATTCAGATGCTTTCCCACTGATACTAGTGATGCATTGTAGCAGTGAGCCAGTAGGAATCACAAAGAAATTGGTGTTACAGAAACAAAATGGACTTAAAAACTTAGGAATTTTATGGGTAGCATTACAAAACCAGGAGCCTGAGGTAAAAGCCCAGATCTCTGCACAGAGCTTTTTTTTTTGTTTATAATCCCTCCTTGGAATTTCTTTGCACTGGCTCAGAACTAGTGTTTCAGATTTTTCTTGAAATATTTTATCATGTAATTGTACCAGATTCAGGCCAGTCCTTTGGTCACACACTGCTGCTATCCTAAGCCAACTGGGAAAAGAAGTGCAGCAGGTCTGGATGGATCCTGAGAGATTCTGTGGAGTGATGTGTACCAAGCACTATCAGATTGATGTTTACTAACTTTTTGGTTGACTTTCGTTCTTACGCTTTCTTTCTCTGTCTTCCTGTAGGTTATAACCCTGGAAGGATGGGTTGACATCATGTATTATGTGATGGATGCACATTCTTTTTACAATTTTATATATTTTATATTGCTTATAATAGTAAGTATGAACTGCGAGATGCTCTTGTTCTTTGTCCTTGTGGGGTAAAGTTGGTCCCTGAGCTTTTCACCGGGAAGAGCCAGCTAGGATTCGGAGCAGGAGACCTTCCTCCCACCGTAAAGCATAATCATGCAGGTTGTGGGGACAGATTATTGGCTACGACAGCCCTTTTTAGCGTCACATGTTATGCATAGTCACAGCTTGTCGAGCCATATGGTCTTCCCTCCCTCTTACTTTCCCAGTCTTGGTCTTGTCACCTTGATGTGTCCTGACTGTTGTGCCTTGGCCAAGCAACTGCTAATCAGATCAAAAAGTGGAGAGGCGGTAGCTTTCCTTCCTTTAGCCTCCTCAGTGTGCCAGAGGACACCTCGCTTCAGTGAAGGGTCCTCAAGTTATTAAACTTCACCTGAGCCCTTTAAATAACAGTAATAACAGCAGTGCACCTTTCTGAGGTCTTACGGTGCTGCTGTACCTAAAAAACAAAGTATTACTCACTGGAGGTCCTGGAGGTTACCTTCAGAAGCTGCCATCCCATGGTAGCGAGGTTCTCCATTTTACAGTGAGCATGACCTTTTCCAGGGGTCTACATCTGTGGAAAAGTTAAGTATTTAACCCACGAGGAGACCAGAGGGAAAAGTACCATGTAGATGTCAGGCAGGACATGGGACGCAGGCGCTTCAAAGTGTTTTTGTGGCTGGATATTCTTTATATATAACTGTCCTCATCAGTGTGGTTTTGAAGGCCTTGGGAAGTCAAACCACCACAGCTCCCACCACCGGTGGGAAAGGCTTGGATCAGAGCAGTGTGAGAGTTTTCCAGTAATGGATAGCATTCTGAAGCCAGTGATTTTTGAGCCTTTAGCAATGGGCCATGCATAGTAGATCCAAACTCCACCGTTTGGGGCCCTTCTCTACGTATGGATCCTTGCAGAAAAGCCAGAAGGTGACTAATCTCCAAGTCACTTGGAGCTGGGAAAGGCACCTTTGCTGTTTCTCCAACAGTATCCAGGCTGATATTACAAGCTGGAGAATAGCACTGCAAACCATCTCCCAACAGATTCCCCTGAGGATTCACCAGACAATGGTCCAGATTAAATCCATACGTTTCCTACTGAGCACAGCACAGAGGTTTGGCCATGTTGACAGTGGCACTTTCTTGACGTCAGTCCTTTTCACGCCTAAGGGCACTGATTCTCTGATGGGAATAGCTGACATTTTCCTTTGGCTGATTTATAAGCCCAACTGGTAAAAAACCAGTTTGTGGACTCAACAGCTGAGGGAAGGATGTAGCCTTAGGTCACTTCACATTCTTGTCCTTGGGACTTTATTTTGAAAAGCTGGTATCACCCAAGAACACATCAACTCAACCAGACAATAAATCAAGCCTTTTTAGGAGCACTGAATCTCCTGGAGATGCATATCTCTGTGTCAGTGAGATAGAAGAGTACAAGGTCACAGGTGCATGGACCTTGACTGTCTTCCTCAAAATGAGGGTGTGCCAGGGTGTGCAGTGATAGAGAAAGAGAAGAGGCTGTTTCAGTACAGCAGAAATGGA
The DNA here is from genome assembly GCF_017639655.2 of Falco naumanni. Classification (NCBI taxonomy): domain Eukaryota; kingdom Metazoa; phylum Chordata; class Aves; order Falconiformes; family Falconidae; genus Falco; species Falco naumanni. Next base: position 85,682,231 of record NC_054057.1, on the reverse strand, counting down.
ACTTCAGACCATCTTTCCTTGCAGACTGGCCAGGTCTTTCCTAGTGATCTGTTTTGTGGCGGTAACTGATTGCGTTGTGTTTCATACACCCTGTGTTAGTAGCAAATGTCATCGTTGTTGAGGGAAGGAAAGTGGTGAAGGCTGCTGTTAACAGCTTTCTGTGCCATTGCCAAAATAATTTAACAGGGCTTAGGAGCAAATTTAGCAGCTCAGGCACATGCTGACATAACATTTGGTGAGCAGACCCTGAGATTTGGCATGTTTGGAAATCTCAGGATTTCTAAGAACCATGCTTCAAGCCCAGATAGCATGTGGTGGTGAAGAGCATGCCTTGTTTTGTCAAGTCCCTGCTAATTCCTTTCCCTGTGTTTTCTCCAGGTTGGTTCCTTCTTCATGATTAACTTGTGCCTGGTTGTGATAGCAACACAGTTTTCTGAAACAAAGCAGCGGGAGAACCAGCTGATGCAGGAGCAGCGGGCCCGTTATCTCTCCAATGACAGCACAATTGCCAGCTTCTCAGAGCCAGGTAGCTGCTACGAGGAGCTGCTCAAGTACATCTGCCACATCTTCAGGAAGGTGAAACGGCGGACAATACGCCTGTATAATAACTGGCAGAGTAAGCGCCGGAAAAAAGTTAACCCAAACAGCACCACAAATGGGCAAAGCCACCGAGGCAAAAAGCGCATCACCTCCATACACCACCTCATCCACCATCACCACCACCACCACCATCATCACTATCACATCAGCAATGGGAGCCCTCGGGGGCCGCGCTCCAACCCTGAGATTTGCGACCTGGAACTCAAGGTAATGAAACCTGGAGGCCAATTGATGCTTCCTTCTCCATCACCCAACTTGCAGAGCCCTGCTCCTCCAGATTCGGAGTCTGTGCACAGCATTTACCATGCAGACTGTCATGTTGAAGGACCACAAGTGAACTGTAAGTCTTCCAATGTCCCTGCAAGCATCAAACTGACTGCCGGACTCTCCAACCATGGCAGCATGAACTATCCTACCATCCTGCCTTCTCCAACTAGCAAAGCTAGTTCTGTTCCAGTTCCCAAAGGAAAGAAGAATGGTAATTCACCTGTGGCCATGGTTAATAGCCCTGTAAACTTGAGCACGGATTCTTATGGGAAGCTACAGCAACTGGTAGGAGAGCATGGTAAGGACAAACAAAAGCTGATTTTTGTTTTTTCTTAGAAAAACTGTGCAAAGGGCTGAAGAGTTAAGGTGTTAGTGATTGTAGCCGTGTAGGGTGCTGAATATGGAGACTATTTTGTGAATGCTATTTGAACCGAGCACTGAAGCCCAAAGTAGGACAGGTTGAGGGACTGAGACTTCTGGTCCTTCTACCCTTGTTAATGCAGTCATTGGGTAAAGCAGGAGACAGGATGGTCAGTGAGTTCAGGCCACTGCTGGAGGCCACTCTCCTGTGGTTACAAAGCATGTGTTTTTGAGCTGCTCTCATGTGCTTAGCAATGTCCTGGAGATTCTCCTGCTGTTCCCACCCAAAAACAGATCTATGCAGCCCCTGGAATTACATCTCTGGTGAATAACAGACCTGCCAGCAGAGAATCCCCACCTGCTTGTACATGGTACCTTGAAAGAGCAGGTGGAAGCTGGTGGAGAAGCATAAAGTATAGGAAACATAAGAAATCTAAAACAGGGAGGCACTGAATGAACTCAAACCAGACACTTCTAGCAACCCCTAGTTCAGCTCTGATGGGGTCCCTGAGCCTCTGATTATTTATATTTTTTTTTGGCAAGAAGAAGCAGGAGGTTTGGAGAAAAGCTCATGGCTGCTGCAGTGTCTTGCTCTGTGCCGGTCCTCAGAGGATGCGTGTGAAGGCAGCAGTGTAGCAGAGCTACAGCTCTCAGGCTTTTCCTTTCGTCTTTCCCCATTTGCAGAAGAAACGTAGGACTGCAGATGTAGGGCTCCATTCAGTCTCAGTGAATGAGGAATGTCTTGGGGACTCTTCTGTACCTCTGTCCCATCCCTATCTGTACAGATTGCAGCCACATCAGCACTGCTATTAGTGTAGTTTTGTATCCCTTTGCATGTAAGTCAGCCACTGCTGGAATAGTGATTACATGCAATACATAGGTTTCTGTTTTGCAAAATACTGTTGGTCCTTATGGCTGGAGCTAAATAGGGTGAAAAATAGGGTCTTAAGCCCTCAAACAGTAAAAAGTCAAAAGCTGTAGGTTCTATTTTTTAATCTCTTCAAGCCAAACTCATCATCTGTGTTTTTTCAGTGCCTGTGTTTTCCAAAACTGTTTATCTGTGTGTGCATGGACACAAATATTTATCCTAGTGATGTATGTGCTGAAAAAATACCAAGCCTAGCTGGGGGTTGGGGGTGTCACAGTAAAGGTTGCTTGCCAAATATGTTGGGTGGCTTGTCTTTGTTAATTTTTTTTTTTCAAGTGACCATACAAAAGGGTAAAGTGGATTGTTTATAGAACTTGCCTTCGGCAGACATTTCTGTATGCTTGGGAGCTTAGCAGGAGGGCAGAAGGGGGCAAGGTTAGTTGCAACGTTCTTCTGTTGTTAAGCAAGGGCTTTATATGAATCACTGGTTCGTTTTTAACTATGCAAGTTAATGAAAGTTATTATGAGAATGTGTATTTACCTTGAGATAAAAGCCCAGGCTTGCAAAAATCTGGAACTGGGAAAGCAAGGATGAGCCGAAGAGCTGTTGCTTGGAAGGCAGTGCTTAAATCATAGGTTTGGTTCTTCATGCTTGCAAGGGGATCTGCTGTGGGGGTCCTCTTCAGGAGAAGAAAGCCCCAGTTGTGGATCTCAGTCCCAGCTGTGACATCCCAGGGCTGCTCTGATGACTTAGAAGATTTTCACATAGCCTGTGGTGGTTCTTTGAAAGGCAGAGGTTAGATGGAGTTTTTATTAATAATGCAGTTATAGTATCCTCTTTTTACAGAGGCGTTTCAGCCCAGAGGATGCCAAAAATCTCCTGAAATTGTTTTGTCTCTTTCAGAAGCGTGGTCATATCTAGGGGAAGGGGTGGATGCCACAGATTTTGGCTGGTGAAGCAGCGGTTTATCTGGCACCCTGAGGAGCACAGGGTCTGGGAAGGGAAGCAAGTCAGCTGGGTCCATCTGGAGACCCTGTCACACAATGTGTCAGTCCCCAGCTCTTCCCCTCTGTGGCTCTGGCTCTTTCCACTTCCACTCCTCCTTCTCACTCCTGCCGCAGCCCCTCCTGCCACACCAACAGGGCCAAATTGGATTCACTTCTGCACTGCAACCACCTTCATACAGCAGGGATGATGGATGTGTCTTCCAGGCTTCAAGAGGCTCTTTAAGTGACAGTGTAGCTCTGCCAGGCACAGCTCCCAGCTCATGTTTCTCCATCCCAGCCTAAATTTGGCAAAGGAGCCATGTTAAATCCCTACCCTGTGTTTGGTGGGGAAGGTGAGGTGGGCTCACAAGCTCTCCCAACCCTCCTGGCCTCAGCCTCCTTGGGTAAAGAGCTGTTTCACTTAATTCTCTCTCTACTCTTACAAGTCAACAAGCAGAGCCTGTTCACTGCAAGACTTGTGCAAGGAGAGTACACAAGTGATAATTGAGAGCATTAAGGAGGCATTAGCAGCCAGGGCACTCACAGTCCCAGCTGGAAACAAGGTTGGTGTCTGCTGGGAAAGATGCAATTGTGGGAGAGAGTATTCTCTTCCCTTCTTTTGTTGTGGAATTGAACAGCATAAAGTACAGCCTGTTCCTCCCTGTTCTCGTGCCCTGTAATGCTGTGAGGTTATTTTAGCAGGCAGCCAAGGAGACTCTGGTATTTTGAAGACATCTGTGGCGCCAGTGTTTTTCATATAATTTTTAACACTTTGATAGCATTAAAAGATGCCTGGCAAGCCCACTACCTCTGCTATCTGTGCTACCGTGGCTGTGCTGTAGTCTTTCCTTGTTAGATGAGTCCTGATCGGAAAGGCTGTACTAATGTGCAGTGCTGCACTGGTGCTGCTTGCAGGTCCAGTAAAGGGGCAAATATATCTGATCCTCCTGATGTCTTTGACGTATTGATCGGGAGCAGGACAGTCCTCTCCTGCAAGGCTGTTTTGAAGGCCAGTGATATCTGAGTGACATTCAAACAAGGAAGAGGTATTTTGACTCTTGTCACAACTCAGTTTTCAAGCTAACAGGGTGCTTTTATTTTGTTTGGTGCTGCCTTCTCTTTAAAGACATATTCAGCCAGGAGTGGCTGAAATCAGCAGCATTACTGCTGGGTGAGCTCCAAGCTCCTGGGCCCAGAGCCAGGAGCATCCACTGCCTTTTGCTTGGTCTCCCCAAACCTGATCCAAGTGTCCCCATCCAACCTCCAGACAGGGCCCATGTTGCAGGGGAGAACTGTCCCCTCACCTTACTTCCCTGAATCTCAAGGAAAGCTTTTGCTGATGCTTGAATGGCATTTTGTAGGAAGGATTCCATGCTCGCAGTCTTGCATTCGCGTTGGGGATTTTTTTTCTGCCATTGATATCCGGTCCCTAAATATGAAGAAACTATGGATTTGTTTCCTAAATATGAGGGAATAAAATTTGATTCCTGTTCCACCCGAATCATCCGTGATACACGTTGTCCGTACTCTTTTCTGTACCCTGCCTCTGTGAGGGCAGTCGGCATTTCTCCTCACACCACAAAACATGTGGCAATGTGTTTGATTTTAAAACACCCTGAACACTCAGTCCTGTGCCTCAAGCAAAGAATCCACCTGAGCTTTATTAAAGGCTGAAGGTGGGATGAAGGAGACTGAAGGGACTACGTGACTCTCCAAGCTGTGATCTGTGGTCTGTAGCCACCTTTGGTCCATTTCTTCCTCTCCTTCCTCATTATTAGCTAAATGGAAGCGCTATCTAAATTGGGTGTAACAGCTTGATAGCCCTCAGATTACTGCTAATGATGTTAGCCTGGTCACATATAATCAAAAATAATTGAAAGTGAGAGATGTGCTAGTCAGTCTTCCCCCAGCAGCAGTGCAGAAAATGGCTGCCATGCTGTATGGAGAGAGGCCCCTCTGCCATGCATCTGTGGAGGGGCTAGAGGGTGGGCATCAGGGCTTGGGGAGAAGGGAACAGAGGGGGAAATGATGCAAAGCAAGAGCTGCTTGGTAAGGCAGATGGCTAGAAAGCTTTTTAGGGTATTACATTTACTTGAGCATGCGGCAGAAGCTGCTCTGCCCCGGACAGGCCTAGGGCTGGCCGAGTGGGGGCACAGGGCCGTCCGCCATGCTGAGGGTGTGAGGTGGCTCATGGTGTCTGTCTCCCCTTGCAGGTCTGCGGCGGACACCCAGCCGGCTGTCAGGGCTGAGCGCCGCCTGCCCGCTGCCCAGCCCACCAGGCGGCACGCTGACCTGCGAGCTGCAGGACTGTCCCTTCTGTGCCAGCCTCCTGGAGGACCCCGAGTTTGCCTTCAGCGAGTCCGACAGCTGTGACTCCGACAGCAATGGCGTCTACGAGTTCACCCAGGACCTGCGGCACGGTGACCACAGAGATCAGCTCCAGCAGCAGCGGGGCAGGAGGAGGAGGAAGAAGAAAAAACCCAAGGAGAGGAACAAGGTCACCCGCCTGTGGAAGGCTTTCGGCAGCAAGCTGAAGAGGATCGTGGAGAGCAAGTACTTCAACCGGGGGATTATGATAGCCATTCTCATCAACACACTGAGCATGGGCATCGAGTACCACGAGCAGGTGGGTGTGGGACTGGCCTGCAGAGCCCTGAGGCTCTGTGGGTTCAGGTGCTGCTGGCGTGGTGGCTTGGGGGTGACTCTGGTGAAGCCGTGCCAGAGGAGCAGCGAGAGGTTTTCATGTAGATTGGAAATACCAAATGGGGCTGAGGCCCCATAAACATGTAATCCTGTAGATGCGCGATGAGCGGGAGCATCTTTCTGTGCGAGAAAAGCCTGGAAGGTGGCTGGCAGCGCTGCTGAGGTGTGGAGAGTTTAAATGTGTTAGGACATGGCAGCTCAGAGCCTGACTGCTTGTTTGCTTTGAATTATTCATATATGTGTGAATTATTCTGGTGGAAATATCCCTTTGGTCTGATGGTGGTGGTGCATAGTGTACCTTGTAATGCAAATAACCCACGCAAAAGTTTATTCTTTGATCCTGGGCCTTTATTTAAAGACTTAAACTGTCAGACAATGCTAAAAGCAGCAAAGAAAAAAAAAGTTAAGTTTCTCCTTGAAGGCTCCAAAATCTTTAATTTGGTCTCATAGGGTCCAAGTAGGTCTTTCTTTTAAGTGTTTGGAGGGAGGAAATGGAAATTGTGCTGTTCCCAGTATTAGTCTGAACATGGTGATGGCAGAAAGCAGTGCTGGCAGCTGAGGACAGCTTGTCCTTGTTGTTGGCTGATGGGAGCTTGAGGGGCTGTGCAACAGGAGAAGGAGGTGAGTCATCTGAGTATCTCCTGTTGGTCACTAGGGAAAGTTAAGCCTTTCTGGGCTTTTCTTTCTCAGAAAAACTGCTTGCTTTCAACTGTTTTCTCAAGACTCTGGAATTTCTCATGACACCTCTGTATCAGATGGGGAAAATGCATCCCAGTGAGGCCAGGAGATCCTCATACTGATGATCTGTGAGATGGATAGTGAAAGGCTCATTCAGTGCTCTCCCAAAATCTCCCCTGCAGGATCAGGACCAGATCAAGGTTATTTATAAAGCTATTCCTCCTCTCTGCCTCAGTCTGTCCGCTCAGGAGTGAGCAGGAAAGGCAGACAGAGTAGCATAGTGTACCCAAAAGCAGGTCAAGAGGCTCTGCATTTTCTTCTCCACTATTTCCTAGGATTAAGTTCTGCTTGGAACCCCAGAAATAAATACTTTGGAGTGCTGCTACTTTATTTTCTCTCTACTTGTGTACTTTAAATCCTATCTAAAGCAAGTACGCAGCTAAAACACATGAACCTCAGCCATTCAACAATAAATTAGTTCACATTTACAGTAGAGAGTGTCCAAACCCAACAAAGAAATAGCTGTTGCTGTCAGCTTTCTGTCTGGTTAGTTGTTCCACAAGTTTTAGAATTAGGAAATACACCTTGTCAGTAGGCTTTGAATAGACCATTCATTCCTTGCAGCGGCTGCGTTTCTGCATGGATACCCTTTTGTCAGGCAGATACAGCTTTGTCAGTCCTTGGATATTGCCATTGATGGGTGCTGGGGGAAAACCTTAGGCATGCTGCAGTGAGAAAGCCCAGGGATCATATGGAGTCTGTCCACAATTGCTCATATAAAAGTAAATTGTGATAATTACATCCTTGCTACTAACAAAGGAGAACTGTAGCCATCAGGTTTATATTGGATTTTACCTTGTAAAAGATTTGCTTTAAACCATCTCAAAGCCAATGGCAATAAAGATTCCAAAGCTTTTGGCTACAGAGCATCAGATTCCCGCCAGCTTTGCTCACAGGCACTGCCCAGCATGGGCCTGTAAAAAGGGAGGAATTTTGAAGTGAGACCTGTAAAAGTTCCTCCACGTGCCTGACTGCAAAGTGTTTCTGGTATGCAGCGGGGATAATGAGCCATGGAGCTGTCAGAGCCCAGCTTCGAACAAGCCCTCTTCTATCAATGGAGTGACCTCCATGGCATTGCTAGAGGCTGAGGCACTCTCTGAAAGCGATAGAAAACGGCTCTAGGCTCCCAGACTGTTTGGCCTGAAAGTGTGGGTCTTCTGTGAGCAATGCAGGGTGATTTCAGATCTCAGAACCCTCCTTGTGTAAGAATTGGCTGCAAGACTCAGGGTGGGGGGCTGGCTTTGTGTGGAGATAAGGGGGAGATGCCTGAGCAAAGCTGTCATGAACCCACAGCGTGGTGTTGGGACAGAGGGGGAGGTGAGAATGGCTCATTTTGGATATGCCTGCCAGGAAAAACAGTTTAATCACAGCTTTCGGGTTACTGAGTGGTAGATGCTGCCCGGTCACTCCACACCTCTGCTCAGAGCAGGTATTACAAGGTGAGAAGGTGTGAGCCTTCCCCAGGCTGTTAAACAGGTGTGGGTGTTGCCATCATCTTCTCTTCCATCCTCCCAAGAGTAAACCTGGAGGCCATTCCCCAAGTCATAAGGATTTAGGAGCTGCCTACAAAGATAGCTACTCTATGACTCTCCTCTGCTTTCCTTGCTCTTACTGAGCAGTTCAGTGTTACCCAGAGAGGAGGGTTCAGGGGCTCCCACTGGGACAGCCTCCTGTGCTCTGTGCCTGCTGACAGCAGCATGAGCAGGGGACTCCTGGGCCTTGACACCCTGCAAAACATCACCTGCCATGGAGACATTTGCTCTGGGTGGAACAGCTTAAGGGGGTTCCCTGGTCTGAAGTCTTGCCGCTTGTTTTCAGCCATTGAACTGGCTGCAATCAGTGCGGCAGCCACAGGGAAGCACTCCTTGAACTTCACTGTCTGTAAGGAAATGCCCAATCTCTTCTATAAAAAATTCTTAGTGGCTCCTTGCTTTTCTTTTCCAGCTTCTCAGACTTCAGAGTCTTCAGCGGCTTTGCAAATAGATGAGCACACCATATAAATTTTTATTTCGGAGTGCTATTCAAAGCTGAGGCATAAATGCTCACTGTGTGTGGGAGGGTTGGAGGGTACTGAACAACATATGGCATGGAAGACAGAGCAGTACTAGCCCTTGGTGTGTTAGCATGCCTTCCATCCCGGGACACAGCAGCACTCTGCAGAGAGGTCTCACGGAGCCCTCTTGAGGCAATCGAGCATTATTGTCTGTATCTTCTGGATGAGGACATCGAGGTTGCAAGGTCAGGCGGGAGGCAAAACCCAACGGGCTTTACTGCTGGCCCTTAGCGTAGCCGCAGGACAAGGGGCACATGTGCTGTGGCAGCACTTGGGTAGCACCTTTTGACACGGCAGGAAGGTGATCTGTGTCTGTACTGCTGCCGTCCTGGGCGCTGCCTCCAGGTGAGTGAGTCCTGTCCATATCCAAATCCTCTCACGGCTTCAATAGATGTTTTTATGGGAATGTGAAGCTCGCAGCAGTCTGCTCACACAGTTACTCTGGCTGCTTTTGGCTAACAGACATAGCCGGCACCACCCCATTTAATGCATGTAGCCCACCTGGTACCCTTTTAGGCAAGGCTCCTGCCCTGTGGCTAAGGGCATAACTGCTGTAGCAGCTAGCTGACTCATGGGAAAGATGAGGAGATGCTGGAACTGATTCACATAGAGCTGTCCTTTATCAGTCCTGCTCTTCTCAGAGGCAGATTGAAGACCTCATAGCAGCACAGCCGGTTTGCGGCAGGAGATCTGGGTAGCAGGAGGCAGCTGATGATGGGAAGCGAGTTTCTTTGGGACTTCAGTCATTAGCGGCAATCGGATCCTCCTGCACAGCGCATCCGTGGGGTTAACAGCCAGCTCTGTCTCCAACTGCCACGTTGTACATGGCTGGTAATTAGGAGGTTACAGGATGCTGTTAGTTAGCAGCAGCACAACTCGTATTTCAAAGGTTAATTGGCTGGTTTGGAGTTCCTTTCCCGCCCTCCCCCCTCCTCTCATGCTTTATTTATTTATTTGTCTATCTCCAGCACAAATAAGCACTCCCACAGATGAGGAAAGCCAAGTACAAAGAAGAAGGCAATCCTTGCATTAATCTTCCAGGCAATTTCAATACATTGGATGATTTTGTTATGCATTCATTGCAGCTGACAATTCTCCAGAGTCTCTGAGAACATGCCATGGCACTGCAGCAACCAAGCAGGAACAGTGCACTCTGAAAGCGTGACTCTGCCATGCCTTTGGGGCAGTGGGGAGACATGCCTGGCCCAGGCAGGAGCTGTGTTTGCAGGTGCCTCTGTGCCACTGAAAGCAAATACTGTTTTTTCCTCAGTGTCAGCTCCTGAGTGTGCTTCACTGGCTGGTCTGAAGAAATAATTACTACTTTTTCAGTCTGCCTTGCTTCGCAGCTCCCCAGCTGTCCAGTAGAAGGACAGAGTCCTGTTCATTTGTCTGAAAGAGATGCTGGTGTTATCTCTGCAGAAGGGTGAGCTCTGGATTCATCCATGAGGACCTCTGATTTAAGTTGTGAGGAGAGACTCCCACTTGGCTTCCCAGAGGAACTTGCAGAAGTAGCTGTTGATACTTGTAATGATCCACATAAAAAGGCTCAATTTACATCAAATGGCACTACAAATGCTATTTTATATTCACTTTTCGGAAGAGAAGTACAAATTAGTATTTGTTCCAAGCTGTTGCTGTTCAAAGAGCTTTTAATTGCTTTTCTGATCCCTCATCCATGACATATTTTGTTCAGAGCAGCTGGCTGGAGTAGGTTGGAGTTAACCTTGGTGGGCACCCAGGGGTCCATTGCTTATCAGTGAAAGAGAAGTATTGGGTTTGAGTAGCACATTTTATTATTCTGGAGTAAAAGCAATTCTGTGTGATTTAAGGCCGCAACTAGCTTCTCCAGTGATGTTCTCTTTTAGCATTTGTCAATTTTGGCTTGAAAAATTGGTTTGGTGTGGAAAGCTCAGCACTTACTCAGAAAGCAGGGGAGAATCTTTCAGCAGTGTTTGAAGCAAATTGCTTAAATTCCTTTTGAGTTGTGAGTCAATAAAATATTATCCTGATCTGAGATTCTCACTTTCAGCTAGCAAAACTTGTTCACTCTTCCAACTTTTTGCATGAGCCAATGTTAAGAACTCACACGCTGGCTGGACCTGAAGCAAACAGATTCCCTCAACCCAGGATGTATAAATTCAGCCCAATGCCTCTGTGCTTATTGCATGAATGATGTGAGACTCGTTCTGCCCTTAGTACTCCTTTGTTTTATGTGTTTGGGCTTTGTCAGCTGCATACCAAACTGTACTTTCCCTGCTCCCCCTCTGAGGTCCCAGCAGCAAACAGACGGCTTTCCCCAAGTGTTGGTTTGGTAGGGAAGCTGCGTCTGTTGAGAACATATACTAGGTCTCGGGAGCAGAGTGACAGAAATTTGGCTCATTCAACAGACAACTTGTGTTAACCTGAATTCTGTCTCCACCTCTTGGGAAGGTGAAAATGGCTTTGTCTGGCGACCTTGGGGAAGTGAGGGGTGTTTTTGCCATCCTATTTTGTGCCCCAAGATTATACCACCTTTTTAGTGCTCTCTAGGCCACCTTTATCCAGGCCCCCTTTTCTGCAGACAGGCACTCTCTCGGGACATTAACACACCTGGTAACAGTTTTGGGATCCCCTGTGCACAGTTCAGGCTGCAAGGCTTCTGATCAGAGCCAGCAGCAGCTCATACGTAGAGCATTTACACCTGGCAAGATGTCATTCCCGTGATAGAGGGAATCGAGGATGAGAGTCAAGATAGTATGAACTGATGGCAAATATCCACAGCTGATAGCCCTGTGTCCCAGCTCAGGGCTAGATCACTTGTCTGCTGGACCTTACTTTGCAGCTGTCATGGCAAAGTGTGTAAAATCCTTCCAGGGGGAGCCTACTGTGAGTCGTGTTCATGGAGCCTTCTCTCTCTCTTACTCTCTCCTGTAATTTAACGAACTCCTCCACTGTTCTGTTTTCCTTCTGTTGGATTGTATGTTCTCGGTATATTTTTTTTACTATATAAGGGAAAGCATACTAGAGATCCTTCCATTCCTCTGCCTCCTACCAGACAGGAACAGCACCTCTCCAGTGCAGAAACTGAGTGTAATAATTCATTTGAGTGCTGACATACTGAGCAGTCAGGGGAGTTCGGACAACAACAGAGCTAGGCATGGCAAGGGGAGTTTGCAGTCTGATCTGGTTCCTGAGATGTGCTCATTAGCCTAGGGAATAATATTAGGATATTCCCTGTGGAGCCGTAGGCACGTTTTACCACCACCAATGGTTCAATTCCTTTCCCTCATTTATGCCATTAGTTGTTCTCTATGGTGAGGGATTGGCCATATAAATCACATCTGCTCTCTGCCAAGATGAGACTTCTTAAGCAGGTGATAGCAACATGCTTCCCAGCATAAGCTGTTGCATGGAAACTGGAGATCTGCAGAACGCCAGTAACAGATGCACACAATGTAGCCACAGCGTGCAGGACCCACCAGGTTCATTTCTTCCATCCAGGTCATGCAGTGAGTCAGCTGAAACAGTCACGGTGCCCTGCGAGGCTTCTGAGACTGAATCCATGAAAGCCCCATGCTTCGTAAACTTACATGATGGCAACGGGTGGTTATATATAGAACGTAGACAGATTGTTTGCATTTCAACTGGCAGGTAAAATAAACCAAGTGTAATATAGCCCCAAGAATGAAAGCAGAGTGCACTTGCCAGCTGCATTTCATTGCAAAAATGTGCGTAAATCACAGCCATGGGCAGCCAGCTTCAAACGTTATGCTGACAATCGGTCTAATGTGCTCCAAGGCAGGGAGGCTTGACACAGCTGGGCAGCGGGGTGTTCACTGTCTGCAACAGGAAACTGCGATGAGCAGGGGCCTGTAATGAAGAAGGTGGCTTTCGCAAACAGAGAATGTGGAGTTGCATTGAGTCTATGCCTTCCTGCTGGCTCTCAGCTGAATGGTTTTCATATGGGAGTGGGTTTGGTGAGAGGGAGGTTGGCTTTGATCAGGTAAGCAGCCCTTAGGGTGAGCACACTCCGTGCTCCAAAGCAGGGGTACCTGGTAGCCCATTGCCTGAGTGATAACATACAAATTCAGGGAAGAGCTCGGGCATCTGGTTAGTGGTAGCTGTGATCAGTGGCTCCAGAGACATGATGGTGCCTGCAGGCAACATGCAGGGCCCCAGCCAGGTCCTTCCGAGCAGCCCATGTGCCTTTGGTACTGCGCATGGCAGCAGCTTGCCATCCTTCCAGCTGCCTCCATGAAAGGCAGTTGGGCTGCAGGGGATGAGAGCAGGGTTAGCAGAGGAGGAAATGCAAAAGGCTGAGACAGCCAAACCTACTGATGTGGGGCGGGAGAATGCTTAGGCATCATTGGCAAGGCTTGGAGAGGAACGTGCTCTGAAGTGGCGGGAAGCAAGAAATGTCTTGGATTGTCTCAGGAGCTCTGAGGAGGATTCAACCACTGGTCTACCAGGAATACCACCTCCCATGTCAGCTGAGGCTGTCTCTTTGGTTTTTTACATTTCCCCAGTCTGTCTCCATCCATCTTTTGTCTTCTAGGATTTTTTGTTCCACAAGACGGGGATTGCATTTTGTTCTGTGTACATTACCCTGCCAGGTGGGGCTCCCAGGCAGGGCCTGCTAGATGTTATTACAAGTAATAATAACAGTGGGAATGGGAACAGAGCACTGTGCCTCTCCCGGCACCAGTATTTATGCGTGGAGGTTGCAGGTAGACTCTGTGAAATTGAGTTTACAGCCCAAATTCAAACCAAATGCAACAGGAGTCTAACACAAGGGGATATGCAGATAAGAGGATGGGGAGGGTGGTACATGATGGTGCTGTGCCATGGACTAATGGTGCCTATAGCTTGGTGGTTCTCAACTGTTAGGAGGCAAAGGAAATAGTCATGCTTAACTTAATACTTCTGTGTATTTCTCTCACACACACACCACACCACACACACACCCCCCGTGAGTGATTGCTTTCTCTTTAGACCTGGAAAATACAGAAAGGCTTAAAAATAGATTTAACTGAGAAAACGGTAGGAAGGTGTAGCAAAGACAGTCATGCCACACCTGAGAGCAAAGTGGGGTTAGTATCTGGCACTACATGTGAAATGACAGCAACTTAGTCTGAAAGCTCTGCGTGGAGATTCAGTGGTATTGCTCAGGTGGCCTGTACACCAGCCTTCTCTGGGTACCTTGGAGCTGAGAGGCAGAGCCAGCTGTCCCCATCAGCAGGCAGAGGATTAAAGATGCTCAGGGCAGAAATCTAGCTCCTTACACCAGAGGAGAAGAACCACTGCAAGGAAAGAAACAGATATGTTTACTGCTGCTGTCAACCCAAGTCATGAATTTTCCTCAGGTTTTAGCCAGGGTTCTCCATCTGGGACAGTGAGATTTTCCAGAATTATGAATGAAGCTTTAAATGTCTCCTTGAAACCTCCTTCTGGATCTTTTGTTACAAGATCAGGATGCTTTTTTATAAATGGTTTTGAGAGGTGGGGGAGAAAGCTTGCATCTGAAAGGAGTGAGACTCTTACTCAAAAATGAAGGAGATTTGGCATGCCTGCATACATTCTTCTAAAGCTCTATTTTTGTTTTCTCTGTCTGGTTTACAGCCTTAAAGACAGCCTGACTCCCAATTTGGGAAAAACACTTTGTGCACAGGCCTTGTAGCATCAGTGGTAAAGCTTGCTGGAGCAGGGAGTCTGCCACCAAGGAGGATGGGGCAGGAAGACTGCTTGCCTTCTTTCCCCCAATGAAGGTATTTCTTGGTAGCTTGCTCTCCTGCCTAAAGTCTCTACAAATGAATACCTCCTCTCTGCCTGTCCTGTCCTTGTTCCACACACAGACAAATCCCAAACTTTTTCCTATAGTGCCCCTGAAGAAAGCAGCAGAAAGAGAAGTGTTTTATTTGTTTTGTATACTCCAAAGGGAATTGACTTTGCTGCAGACAGATCCTGTGGTTCTCTGACTCTTGGCATGACTATACATGGACTAGTCTATGCTTTAAAGTTAGTTTGGATTGAGGTGGTTTATGAAGCCAGAGTGTGCTGGCTGCTTCTAGGAGCTCTACCTGGAGTTTAGAGATGGGACCGGGGGAACAAAGCCATGGCTTTTTGTTCCCCAGGGAGTGCCTTGCTCTCAGAGCTATCCGAAGTCTAAGCAGAAACTTTACAGCTCCAACTTGCCCCAAATCTGATCAATAAGAGGAAATAAACCACAAGGTGCTGCTCGATATGGGAGAGAATCAGAGTTTTCCTTTTGTTAGTGAAGAGTTCAGAGGCAAAACGTCAACCCTGTCAGCATTGTTCATCCCTGGTCACTGCTGCCTGGGAGTGCAAACAGTTTAAAGTCATTTGTGTAAATTAGTTTCAGCTCTAGAGTGTGAAAGCAGCGTGGGTTGCTGGGCAATTGTCTCCTTGCAAATGGCCTGTGTTATGGGGGCCATATTGCAGAAGATCTCTCGCTTGTGCTAAGGTCTGTTGAAGCTGCCAAAATAAAGAGATCAGCATCTTGAATGTCTTTAAAGCAGAATTACTAATATGGTACGTTGGAGTGCTGGCAGGTATCAGCTGATATGTGTGCCAAAGTACAAGGGACTGAACTGTAGAGTGTGGAAGCGCAGGGAGATTAAATGCCAGAAATCCCAGTTTATGCTGAGGACTATTGGGAGCTGCAAATGCCTCTGGAATCCCCTAGAGCCAGAGGTGAGTGAGGGGATGGCTCTCCACTTCTCTGAGGACAACACAGCCCACCAAAACACTTCTCAAAGATCGCCAAAAAAGCATTCCCATTCCTCTATTTGTTCCTTGCTCTTCTTTCCCTAGCTGTGTCCTTTCTTCAGGGTGCCACTGAGATCTCCTAAGGTTCAGACTGGAACTATGTTATTTACATCCCTTCCTTCTCATGCCAGAGTATCAGCGTATGCAGATAACTCCCAAAGTAGCAGGTATCACTCCTTTGCTGTAGTGTGGGGAGTTTGATAGCTGAGGACATGCCTCTGCTCCTTACTTTCTCATGCACAGATTCTCCCTGTTCGTGAGACTAAGTTTAACCTGTGACAGGTAGGCTGAGACCAGCAGACAGACCCTGCACCTAACAGTGGAGGGGATGTTTCCTACCTGAACTTGCAGCAGTCCTTTTGTATTTCAGAAATGATTTAATGATATGGGTTTCCTCCCACTCCTTTCTTTCCCCTTGCTAGTCGGCGTGTAATAGCAGAGGGTTTCATACATATTTGATTTTTTTAACTATAGCATGAAATCTGAATGCTGTTTTTATGGCTGCAGCTGTCACTCCTCTGAAAACATGCAGTGAAATGAAGGTTAACAAGTTTGGGCTCTTGGGAAAGCATGTAAAACAGCACTGCAGAAGACTTTTGTGAGTGAAGAACAGATATTTTCTGAGGTTCTCCAGTCCAGGGTTATTTATCATCATCTGAAGCAAATACTTTTCTAATTGTATATCCTTGTTTGAAATTCTCAAAACCCCAAATCAAATTCTTTTCCCTTGTACAATATACACAGAAAGTACAGGATACAGAGCCTGAGGGGATGGTTTAATAGTTTAAGAATCAGGCTGGCACTAGCCAGACTTGATGCAGCCATATGTTCAAATCCCAGGGGTGACCGCTCACCAGGAGGCAGACAATGCTCCATACCATTTATTGCATGTTCACTTAAAAGCAGATGTCCTGATTACCATGGCTGAAGGAAGAGATACTCTGCCTCCCTTACCCAGAGCAAGAGCAGACTGTGCCGTTTGGTCCCTCTTGCCACATTTGTGCTGTTTCTGTGAGCTTTCTTACTCCTGCGTGTGGATGGTTTGAAGGCCTGGTTGGTTGATTTTCATGGAGATTTGCTTAAACAAGACAAAACAGCTTCTGACCTGTGTTTAAATAGAACTTCAACCTGAAAAGTATCAAATGTACTTGGGAATAGTGTACTTGGTATAGAAGGTCTTGTTAGAGCCTTAGGGCTCATGGCTGTGTCTCTCCAGGGGTCACTGCACTCAGGTTTGAGCTCTGTGTGGCTTAAGGTAGTTGTGTCAACACAAGGTGTGACATTTCAGCCATGCCTATGGGCCTTCCTGTGTCTGACTCAGTGCCTGGGAAAAGCGGAGCGGAGCCAAGCTGGGACCTAGCATGGGTGTTGAGGGAGGTGGGCACCCGGGGCAGGCCAGAGCTCTGATCCAGCAGGACCATCCTGATGGGATGCGATGTGAAAGTTCTGTCTTAATGATGCAAACGGTGAAGCCATCAAGATTGATGGGGCTGGGGTGTGGGAGAGTTCAGACATATTTCTAGTAATGGCATCCTTCCTGTTGTGTGTTGGTTTTGTTTCTAAGATTCTAAAATAGACTATGTAGGAAGTTGCAAGATTTGGACTCCTCTGCCCAGTTTTGCAGATTAAGGAGATAGAGCTGCTCTGAGAGGCAGCCAAACGCAGCTCCAGTGCTCTTCTGAGAAACCTCTTAATGCATGAGGATCACTTCTGCCTTGCAAATGCTCACGTCCCTCCCTCTCCCTATCACGTTCACACCATAAGGAAATCGGGCAGGCTGTTGTCTCCTGTCTTAATGCCCCATTGCCTGCAGTTAATTAAACTCTGCATGATACTCAATGCAGCTGTCAGTTTGGTTAACGCCTGTCAGCCAAAGCAGTAACTTACCCCTGTTATCTGTGGCTCTGAGTAAGCACTCGTGTTCTGGGCCTCTAATTCACTCCTCACACTCCTCTCACCCAGCATTTGCTGCTCACCCAAGCTTTTGCTATGCCAAATTTGGCACCCAGAAGGTGCCATTCCATTTTTTTAGCATTTCCATAGAAACCACTCTGGAGTTGCAGAGTGTAGGGTTTGTGCAAATTTAAAAAGAACCTAATGTAATGGTTCGTTTCGATCAGGTTTTGGACTGCCAGTCATTTGAAAGGAGTGCGTATCTCAACAATAAATTTGGGAAGAAAAGCAGTGGAAGTTCTCAGAGGCAGAGATGAAACAATTTTCTGCTATATAAGCCCAGGATAAAGCTTTAATGATAGCACAAAGTTTATCTGAAGATTGTTTGGAGGAAGACATGCATTTTTACTCTTCCACAGAAATCTAGGTAAATTCCTTGCCTAGGAGGATACCTGTTTATGTGCAAAGCAGCTTTGTAATGTGCAAGCTCATTTCTTCTCCTTGTTAACATAACTGTCTCTCAGTTTGACCTCTCTTAAAAGATTTAAATGCATATAGATTAATGTACTTTTGATGTCTGGGCTAATGAAATCCTGTGCTGCCTCTGCTTAATTTTCTAGTTGATAGATTGAGGGTCAGCACTGCTTGGGAGTAGCCAGGATTGAACCTAGGGTTGGTTTGCACCTGACTGATAGAAAAGTTAATTCTGGGTTCAGTAGCAGAGAGACAGGCATGAACAGAGGATGCTTCTCTGTAGTAATTCATGCTTTTCCGTCTCTAGCACAACCACCTAAGGCAACTTTTAGACAGCGATGAACTCGGAAATAAAAAACCCCATCATTAGACAGCAAAGGAGGGAACTCCTTGCTGTGCTCAGAAGTCCAGAGGTCAAAGTGGTTTAGCAGCACCAGTCCAGGTCCATGGTCACCAAGGCAATAGCTCATTGCCATGGAAACACTCGCGACCTTCTCAAGCAAAAGTATTTGAGCAAGTCCTGATATTTAGTAAATAATTGCTTGAGATCCACAGTGTATCCCACCCCTTGGCACGTTTGGGAACTAAGAAATACAATAATTTGACAGCTTTCCCTGTAATCTGTCCATTTTGGGAACCCATGAGGAGGATTTCCATCAGGGTAGAAACATTTGCGAGCTCAGTTGCTTTCTCAGGGGCTCACTGGTTGCACGTGGTTGTTTTAGTTTTAGTAGTTTATTAAAGCCACTACGCTGGAGATTGCATCTAAATTCTCTTTCACTCCCACTTGCTACAAATAAAACCTTGTGTTGCCTGTTTTGTATGAGCACTGACATAGCTGTTTGAAGGCTATGGACCAGTTTGGCTTATTCTTGGGGTTGCCTCTTCAGCAGGGGGTGGTTGGCCCGGCTCCCAGGGCAGTGAGCTGGATCAAAGCCCTGGTGCGGCTGGCACAGCGGTGAGCTCTGGTTAGTGCTGAGCATTGGAGCAACTCTTCCTGCGTGCCTCTTCCTCGTGGCTCTTGCTGCAAGAGCAGCATCACCTCTGCTAGTCAGAGCCATGGCAGGGATGTGGAAAGCTGCCAGGAGGAAAGTTGGAATGTGGCATGAAGGCAGGTTGCAAATTAAATCCTGGTTGGTTTGCTTGTCTGAGCTGTCGCTGTGTGACAGATTTTCCCCAGGTGAATGCGTGAGGTGGGCAATGGGTTGGCAGAGCCGTGCAATTCAGTAGGTCTGCGGTATGGTCGGGCACTGCCCCGGTGCTGTCATGGAGGAGCAGGCAGCGAGGTGAGCCAGAGCTCATCTCTTATGCCTGGAGGGTTTCTCCTGACATGGTTCCTGCACACAGCACAGGATCAGGGTGGGGGCATCGTGGCCAGGCAGCACCGAGCACAGCATGGCTTGCGCAGAGCACAAGGGCCAGGCACAGCCTGGTGTCATGCAGGAGGAGGAAGGGAAAGGGCTACCTGGCCCTTCACCCAAACCAGGCA